>NW_010246012.1:159501-161508 GCF_000690775.1 Eurypyga helias
GCTTGCTGAGAGTCAAAATATCTCATAGAATTTCTGCATAAAACAAATGGTCGTCACAATGCCATAGGAGTCCTACAGAACAACTTTGGAATGCACACATCCATGCGACAAAGGAGAAGGAATGTGTATGCTAATGGCAGCAGGGAAAACATGGGACTGTAACAGCAACATCTTAGCTTACCCAGAAGCACAGAAAGAGGAAAGAACAGCTTTGCAGGTAAAATAAATGCAGAAAAAATCAGAAGACAGAGGAGCACAGGGCACAGTGCAACTGCAACGAAAGCTGCCCTTCATCCCCTCCACCCCCACAGCCTGCTCCGTGCCCCTGCAATGGATGGCACAGGCCAGTCTCGTCAGAAGGGCCATGTGCCCTGTCTGACCTCTCCAGTCTCCTTGCCTGACTGCCAGAAGGGGTCGAGTTGCTTTTCAAAGACTGGTGAGCTGAAGGAAGGGCTTGGTGGACTCTGACCTTTTTGACTGTTGTTGTTTTGATTTTGTTGATTGAACAGGGATCTCAGCGTTGATCATAAACCAGGTGTTAATGCAGCAGGCTGATGGCGGCTAAGTGCCGAACGTTGTTCCCATGAACAGGAGGCAAGTCCAGCAGGTCGTTCAGCGTCTTGGAGAGCAAAACTCTGCCCACAGACCAGTCTACTGCAACTTCCAGCTGGACATATCTGTGACTCACTTAACTCCAGTCCTTGTGTGGGGCAGGAGCACCTCGCTCCAAGGTAAATGTACAGCTCCATATAATGGGCACATTGTACATGGCTGACAAGCTGCCAGGTTTGCTCCCTGCCTGCCTCCAGAAAAGTGTTTCTCATTGTTTGTGAGGAGACGAGACTGATAGAGGCTGTTATCGAAAGCAATTACCGCAACCATTTAGCACCACCACTTCCTGTACTGAGTGGCCCTATCTTCTAATAACACTTTCTGTATTAATCTTGTGTCCACGTCTAACATCCCCTTCACCCGGCACACGGAAGGCACAGCCCAGTGCTGACGGGCTGCTGGCAAGGCCTCAGCGCTGGATGTGCCCGTGGCGACGGCACAGCCGCTGGTGGAATAAAACAGCGTCGGCAGCTGCTGCTGCTCTGCTCCATGGCCCAGGCAGGAAAACCCAGGGCTCCCGCAGCCCAGGTGGCCACAGCCTGGTGCGGTCCCAGGAGACCTGCCTTCTGTTTCCGGCTCCATTGCTGACCTTGGGAAAACGACTTGGACTTTGTTTTCTCTCTCACCCTTTATTTGTCTTGCGTATTTACATTATGATTTTTCACCTCGGGTTTATGATTTAGTTTTCTTTAGTTTGGAAAGAAAAATTTTCTTAGGTAGGGTAGGAGCATTTTGAAAGGGGGAGAAAGAAAGGACTTGGCTCCCGGTAACAAAGTGTGTTGGGAAAGAGCACAGCTAAATTCACATTCCCTCAGGCAGAGGTACGTGAGATAAATCTAGTACGGTATGAAGAAATAAAGGGGAAAAGACCTATGTTTGTGGGTGGTGAGATTATGCAACTGCCCAGTGACGTGCTCTGATGGGCGGCTTTCGGGGGCTAATGTACCAACCCTGGCACTCCTCACTGTGGTCCCTGTTGCAAAGTATCTCTTTTTAAACCCTTTGCAAGCTTCAGGAGTGGAGTAGGAGATGGTGGGGAAGAGGGTTGTAGCCCATCATGTCCCCTTTCCCACCTGGCTCTGTGGGCTTTGGTAATTCAGGGCTCAGTGGCTCGGCAGCAACAGGCGGCCAGCGGGAAAATGCAGGCAAGCAAATACCCTGATAACTGGGTATTAACCCAGGAGACAGCAGTCCCCAAGGCACACAAATGACTGCTCACCCCTGAGGTTACCACCAGACACTGGGAGGGTTTGTAGCTGCCTGGCGCAGGGATGCTCACCCCTAGCCCTCCAGCTGCAGCTGAGCACCCCCAGTTTGCAAGGCAAGCTGGAGACACAGATTGATTCCTCCACAACACAACCTAGTCATGCTGATAATAAATATTTTTTATATATA
>NW_010246013.1:0-497 GCF_000690775.1 Eurypyga helias
GAGATAAATAATCCCCTTTCCCTCTCAAGGAAGTGCCACTTTCTCAGGGAAAACCCTGGAAACGTGCTGTTTCGACCCTGCCTTTCCCACACCGGGCCTTGCCCGCACTGACACGATCTGGAAGGGCTGCATAGACCTCCCTCCCCCCCGCCCCGACTCTGGCTGCGCCTCGGCCCCCGGACACACTGCCTGAAAATGAAGTTTACTTTGTCGATTGGCATTATCCTCCCTTCTCCGAACTGGACTCTCGCCGTTGAAGGCGTATATTAAGCAATTACGAGAGTCACCTCTCTGGAGAATGGAAGCTGGCGGTGCATATATATGTGTATATAGATTATATATCTATACGTGTATATATGTACGCCTATGCACGTATGCATATGTATACATACATACAATACGCATTCTTTTTGCTACGGAGAAAATAAGCGTTACACATATTTAAGAAGACTCGTTTATAACAAAAGTTCACATATACACATAAAGCAAAGGCTAAA
>NW_010246014.1:0-872 GCF_000690775.1 Eurypyga helias
TAAACCCCTGCTCTGGGCGTGCAGGGGCCGCGGGCAGCCGCTCCTCCCGGTTGCACCCTGCGTGGAGGTCGGGTGCTTCGGGCTGGCTACGGGGGCTGGTCTCCCACGGGCCGTGCCTGCCGTCCGCGGGCGAATACCCACCGGTCTGTCTCTGCTGCGGGCACCGGTCAGCCGCCTTTCCTCTCTTTCGTTGCAGTCTTTCTCCTAAAGGAGCTAAACTGACTGTAGAAAACCACTTGTGAATTACACTTGTCCTCGCTCGGAGTGAATAATTCTATTTATTCCGTTATATTTCGCAACCTGTATAATTATTGCATGAGGCACGCCGCAAATTACATGTGTGGCAGGACGGAGATTAGGCAGAATTCGAATCCTGTCTATCTCAGGCACGATCTTCCATTTTCACACTGTACCCCAGAGCGATGTAATTCGGGGGCGCCTTGAAAGAATCCCACACCGAGAATATGGCCGACATTAGTAAAATAGCTTTTGTTTGTTAAAAGGTGCCTTCCAATTGCAGCTAGCGTTTGAAGATTATGTTTTCGCACTGTACTACCTACCGTTCAAATCTGCTAAGCACTTCTAGACCGACCGTGGATTAGCGAATTTAAATTCCCACTACTGTTCAAATAGCTCTGCCGCATATATATTTCACAGGGTAAAAAGGGGAGCGTTTGACTCGCCATCGCTGGCAGGAGTAAGGTAACATTTTGGACCGGACCCCTGCTACCATTTAAGTCAGCGTGGAGGCTTCAGCCGGAGGAGCAGGTCGTGTTTCCCGGCCCTGCGGCGGCGGACAGTCCCCGGCGGGGGAGCAGGATCAGGCTCTCGGCGGATCGGCGGCGGAGGTTCCGCACCTCGCCGGGGTATCT
>NW_010246015.1:0-396 GCF_000690775.1 Eurypyga helias
CCCGTGGCATCCCAGCCCACGAACTGGGGCTTAAGCCAGCGGCACCAGCTCCTTCCACACCCCCCCCTCATCCTGCTCCCACTCCTCTGGAGCTGGGGGGGCTGCGGCTGCCCGTGGGAGATTCACGCTCCGGGACACTGCATTGCCTGGGATTTTGGAGCAAGGAGCAGGGTGGACAGAGCCGGGTGAAGGGGGAGGAGGATAGTGCAAATTCATTCCCAGGGAAGCAGCTTTTGGGCGTAGGGTGCTTCGTCATGAGAGGTGTCGGGAGCCCTTCCACCAGGCGTTAATTCTGCCCAGGCACTTCCCGAGCTGCCACGGCTGTGGAAGCAAACTCTGGAGCTCTGGGGTTTCCGCTTGCGGCTCCGCCGGCACCGCGTGGCCTTGGGGCTGCAG
>NW_010246015.1:437-1085 GCF_000690775.1 Eurypyga helias
CAGGCACAGCTCCCCGTGATGGGATTGCTGCCGGGGACAGTGGGCAATGCCACGGCGCTCGAGGGTCTCCCTTCCCCCTCCGTCACGGTGCATGGAGTCAGCGAGCCCGGAATGGCCGGGTCTCGGGATCGCATGGGGCACAGTGGGATCCCCGTCTCTGCTGGGAGAGGTGCCGGGTGAGGGCTTCGTTCCCAGCGGAGCGGCTGAGCCTGGTTTCTCGTCATCGCGGGCATCTCACTGTTGAGGAAGCAGAGGGTTCGGTTTCCCGGCGTCGGGAGCGCTGCGGGTGCAGGCGGCAGCGGGTGGCGGTGTAATCGGCACCGCGACGGGCTGAGGTGCCAAGGCGAAAGGTCTTCACATGAGCAGTAATTGCAGGCGAAATAGAGAGCGTGTGAGGCAGGTAGAGGAGGGTTCTGTCAATATTTTGGTTTTTAAAGCTTGCCCTGGAGTCCCAGTGCCTGTGGGAACGTTAATGTCCTGTCCGTGCATTTAAAAAGCATCGTCGCAAGGATTGAGCTGCTTCCAGCGCAGCTCCCTCCCGGTGCTCCCACTGCCCGCTCACCTCTCTGCCGCTCCGCTGGTATCCCAGCCTGGGCTGTCCCGTGCCCCGCACTGGCAGTGCCACACACCCCCGCACAGGGACACGCC
>NW_010246015.1:1408-3319 GCF_000690775.1 Eurypyga helias
GGTCGGCAGCAGTGAGGGGACATGGAACTGAGGTTTTCAGTACAATCCCTGGCTTCTTTGGGAGTTCAGAACTGGGGAGGGGGCTCTAGTGACCCCCCAGGAGGAGAGGGAAGGAGCAGCGAAAGATGGGAAGGAATAGGGTGCAGAGGAGGCTCAGACAGATGTCCCCAGGGAGCTGGAGCATCCTCCCCAGCATCCCACTCCTCCCCATGGGTACCCCGCTCCGTAGCAGCCGTACTGGGTGCCAATACGCCTGTGGTTAGTGGAAACCACACTGGTCTTCTAGAGATGGAGCAAGAAACCACCAATCTATAGGTGGCTGCACGGCTGCCTCCGGAGATGGGGGAGCAGAGCATGCGGGGATTCGGAACAGGCAGTGGTGCTGGGCCAGTGTGAGCGGAGCTGGCTGGGCCAGGGCTGGCGATGCTGGAGGCAGGAGGAAGCACTTTGGTTTGTGCTATTGAGGGTGCTGAGTGCTCTGTGCTGGCAGCTCCCGCAGTTGAGGGACCCCTGGGACCACTCCCCGCTCCTCGGCACCCACCATGCTCTGGGCGAGGCATCCCTGTCCCAGTCTGGTCCCAGTGGATCCTGTGCTGCCTCTGTGCAGAGGGGCAGTTTGGGCAGAGTGATGTTGGGTGGGCAGGGACCCCTCTGCAGTGGGGCAGAGCCCGATGACATGAGGTGCTGTCACCCGTTACCCCTCTCGGCCCCTTCTCCCTGCCCTACTTTGTGCCCAGCGTGGGGGCATTTGTTTGCGGGACCCTCCCCTCACTTTGCAGCAGCTCAGATCCATCAGCACCTTCATCTAATCACTTTATGGCCATGACTAACGACCGATGAGCTTTTAATTAATGAATGCCATGGCTTGGGGGCATACTGGAGCGGGTGGGAGGAGAGGACTGGACGGGTGTCCCACTCCCTGGGTGCTGGCGGGGCTGCTCGCAGGCTGGGAACACCGGTCCTCACTGGTGCCTGTGCCTTGTCCTCTCCTGAGCGGCAGTATCCGGGCTCACGCCCCGGCTTTGCGCTGTGGGAGCATGCTGGGGGGTGCCACAGAGGTCCCATTACACCCCGGGACGCTGGCAGCCCACCCGTGGTTGTGCATCGTCCCCTCGATGCATCCCTGGCAGTTCCATGGGCCACCGCGTCGTCCGTCTGCCAGGAGAGGGTGTGGGATGGTGTCCCGGTGAGGACTGCCGCCTTGGGGTCAGTGATTCCCAGCTGCAGGGCTCGGGTCAGACCTCGGAGCCCTCATTTCCATCGGATGCAGTTTCCGAGTGGTGGAAGGGAGCGGGAGCTGGCAGCACCGCGCCGGCCACCTCGCCTGGCGCATCGCCCGGTGGGTCTCGGCCCCCGGCCCAGCACCTGGCCACTCATGGCCAGTATATCCCAGTTGCCTGGGAGCAGTCCAAAGGGTCACGCTTTCCCTGGAGGGGTTCCCTTGGTGGTTCACGGGGGCTGCATCCATCAGCCCTCCCCAGTGCAGGCTCTGCCCCTCAGTGGGCTCTGGAACAGCGGCCGCTCCTGTCCCGATGCCGTGTTGTCCTACCTCTTGCAGAAAACAAAACCAAGGAGCCCTCAAGGGTTCATTTAAAATAAATAAAAAAATGGAAATAGTGCTGATTTGAAGGAAAGCCAGCCCCATCCTGTGCACGGGAGCGCGTCGCCAGCCCGTCCCCGAAGGGCAGGGAGAAAGATGTGCTTAGAACTGCAGCCCTGTGCAACTTCTGCCTTTGATCATATATCTCACATGTGCCCTTTGCTTTCCCTCGGCTGATATTTATTAGGTTTAATTTTACTGGGACGCGGCTGTAAGTGAGACAGATGGAACGGGGTCTGTGCGCCTGGTGAACACATCTTAATTAAACAGATAAATAAACTTTCATTCCAGGAGACTTCGGTTTCGGAGGG
>NW_010246016.1:0-2826 GCF_000690775.1 Eurypyga helias
TTTTTTTTTTATTCTTGTTAAATTTATTTTAAATTGATAAATTTATATATATTTCAATTGATAAATAAATTTAATTCTTGATAAGGTGTGAGCATTAGTGGTGAATAATGCAATGAATGAACATACACAAGATTCCAAATTGAGTTACTTGAAGTACATATCTGTATTTACTTCTGCAGCCTTCAGCCTTGGGTATTTCTGCTCTTAAATTTAAAATTCAAATTTTAAATTAAGCGTCCATGAAGCAAAGTCTGCATAGTACATTTCTTCCCAACAGTGCTGATGTTCTGTAGATGGGACCATGGTGGTTGAACACAGGCAGACAGACTCCTCATGGTTAGCACCTCAGCCTGGAGTATTACAGCCCCCTCTATGGGGATGCGGTCTCGAGACAGCTGTTCCATCAGCTGACAATAGGGTTCATGGTTTACCTCTTTTTGGTCACATTTCAATACCTCCATCCAACAGGCCATTTCACAGTGAATAGTAACCCACTGTAAATATGCTGTCTAGTTTCTCCTAGAATTAGTTTCTACGTCAAACTCCAACACAATAGGGCTGGAAAAGTATTTAATGGCAAGTACCAACTTCTATATACTGCACAATCATCAGTTTGCCTGGACACCTTCCACAGAGTCAGGTAGCTACACCCAGCAGCCCTTGTACATGCACACTTTCGTTAGCTGCGGTACAGCAGTACCTTAAATTAAGGTGTTGTCTAACCGTCGTTTGTGCACCTTCATGTCCCAAAAAATCTACAGAATCAAAATCAAAAGGTTGTTTATGCTCTTGTATCACTGTGTACACATATGACCGAATTTCATATATATAGCAGAATTCCACCTTTATAGAAAAACAAGGCATCCTTTATTAAAAATAACTATTATAATTATTTAAATGTTTAGGAAATTACCACAACCCTCAAAAAAAGTAAAGCATGTTCGTTGTGATCTTGAGGTTGTCTTCATCTGGAAGGCAGTCCTCAGAAAGATACACAGCTTAACTTTCAGGCTAAGCCAAAGGAAAGACAGTGCATTGTTATTGTATCTAGGCTGCATATAATTGGGTATTTGTGTCCAACAGCAGGAAAGTACAGGTCACATACCACTTCCACGAGGATGTTTTACTTCAAGATAGGGACTAAATAAGTGTTAATGTAAGTAATGCTGGAAATCAAGGGTTCTATGGCAAAATGAGGTTCTACAAGCTGTCATATACCTTAGTCACATGAATGACATGATTTTTTACTAATCACTGGAGGAATCTGGATATTTAAGGCAATAATCTCATTATTCCACATGTATGTTCATTGCCTGACCACAAAACATGGATATTAAAGTACACATATATATGATTCAACTTATTGGAGGCAACTTTCCACCTCTGTAGGTAAGATATATTACCAGACTCTTTTACAAGTCAAAATACTTCCCTCTTTACATAGCATAATGGAATTCGTTAATCTAATTTTATTACAAAGCTGCACACTACAGAGCTGAAGATGACTTTAAGTTTCCTTTTTAGATAGCATTAATCACAGTTATTGTAAGCATCACTGTCATAAAACCAGGAAAAAAAACAGTAGACAGTGTTCGTGTCAGTGGTGTGAAAGGCTTAAATTGCGACTTAATTTAACAGGTAAATCTTTACTCATGTTCAAGTCAAAATCTAAGTATTCACTGACTTCACTGCACCAGGATTTCAGAAGGGAGACTGGGACCAAGTTAGCCCAGGAATATTAAAGACATCATTTTACAGCAGAATAATGGGAAGGGGGAAAAAAAATGTTCCTATTAATGTTCATTAATGACTGTTATTCTATTTCAGTGTCGCACAAAAGAATTCTGCAGCTGTATCCCCATTACCGTATCTGATGTGTTATAAAAAGTTCTGTAGTAAATTTTGCAATTTACATTATGTTCTTTACACCCTGATTACTTTCTATTGCACCTCACCAATATCCTTCCATGTGTATTTTATAGGATATTCCAAAGGAATAGGGTGAATCTGTCCCAAAGTCTTGTCATCTGGAGAAATACTTGTAAGTACATTAACCTGGGGGAAGAAGAGGTGGGTCCAAGGCACACAAAAATGTTGCTGTAAAACAAAATTCGGATATATGGAGTGGGTTTTTTACAGGTCTTATCTTACTTACATCTTTCCAACTGCTCTTGTCATCTGTCTCCTGGCTGTTCCTGGCATTCCAGGGAAGCCCTCCTTTTAAAAAGTGAGCACTTTTTTTTTCATTCCCTTCCAGCAGCCGTAGCAAGTATTTTGAGATTTCTTCCCGCTGCAGATAGTCTTCCAGCTGCTTGATATTTTCAGGTAATGCTGAAAACGGTGTCTTGTTTTCTTCTTCATAAACATAAGGAGAATCTCCAGTGCTCTTTTTCCCCATTAAATGTCCTGTAAGAAAAACGAAGGTAGCATCAAACTAACCAAAACCGGGTATAGATCCGATTGTTCCAACATCAGCTGGAAGTTCGGATTGAGATGGGAAGGGAGGGAAAGGGTTTAGATGATTTCAAAGCTGAAGCCCAGAGGGAACTGAAGATTCTGGCACTGGGTCACACACTGTTTTCTCAGAGAAGACGTTGCTGGGGTCGGGCAGAAATAATGGAGCATTTTACCTGGAGTCAGGAAGAAGCACCCAGCAAAATTTGCTGTATTAAAAGGATGAAGAAGTCGTGGGGTTTGAGACCTGCCCGGGCGGTGGGTCTCGGGACGGAGCGGGAGGCACGGAGACTTACCCACAGCCCAGTGGCTGCCGCGAGGGTAGATCTTGGGAAGTGCGGGGGAGCCGCCGGCTTGTAACGGGGCCGCGCC
>NW_010246017.1:0-450 GCF_000690775.1 Eurypyga helias
TACCAGAAGCACATCAAGGGTGAGAGCATCTCCCGGATGCTGAGTCAGGCCATCACCACCACCCGCACTGTGCACGCCGTGCTGGGGACCGCCGTGTTCTTCGAGTTCGCCCTGAAAAACCCCTACAGCGTCCAGCACACGGTGACCATCGAGGTCGACCACCCTGAGCTCAGGTGGGGGCCGAGCTGCGTGTGGGGAGACGCCGGGGTGGCCCCGGCTCCCGACCGGTGCTCACCAGCACCCCTGCCGCCCTCTCCCCCAGCGTCATTCTGGATGTGAGGGAGTGGCGTCACTTCAAGGAGCTGACCAAGAGCGTCACACCGGTGGAGGAGGAGATGTTCCACCTCTGCCAGGACCACAAGCCTCAGGTCTACTTGCGCCCCAACGAGACCGTCCGCATCCCCTTCAAATACCAGACCTTCTCCGCGGACCCTGCCGTCGTTGCCGCGC
>NW_010246017.1:555-6714 GCF_000690775.1 Eurypyga helias
GACGCCGACAGGGCCACCCGCTCCCTGGGGCCGAGCAGGGCCGAGCGGACAAAGCACATCGAGGTGAGGGAGCACAAACCCCGTTTGAGGGGCTGGAGGAGAAGCATCGCTCTTGCCCAACTCCCTCCCTCTCCGGCTGACCCCGGCACAGGTCTCCTTCCAAGTGAGCGGGGGGAAGCCCATCGCCCTCCTGCGCGTGAGGAAGCCTATCGCCCTCCTGCGCGTGAAGGTGGAGCCGCAGCCTCATGTGGTGGACCAGACCTTCCGCTTCTACCACCCAGAGCTCACCTTCCTGAAGAAGAGCATTCGGCTGCCCCCCTGGCACACCCTCCCCGGTGAGCCTGTGGTGTGCCCAGTGGGGGTCAGGCTCTTCCTTGTTAGTCAGCACCCGGGGTTTGTAGGGGCAGCAGTTTCCAGGGAGCGTGTCCCTGCTTCCTTGCTCCCTCCTCATCCACCTGCCTGCCTTAATTTTATACTCCCTGCCCCAGCCTGCTTGTGTAGCCCGTTGGTAAGGGGTCCTGGTCGGCGTGGGGTGGAGGGTAGCCAGCACAGATGGAGAAAACGCTCCATACGGCTTCACCTCGGTCTCTGTCCCGCAGGTGCGCCGGTGGGGATGCCGGGCGGGGAGCCCGAGATGTTTGTTCGCTGCAGCGACCCTGACATCATCTGCGAAACCAAAACCATGGTACCGTGTGCGCTTCGGTCTGTCTGTCCTTTGCGTCCTCCTGCTGTGCGTTCTTTTGGGTTGCGCCCACGGAGTATCCCCGTTTGTCGTGCCGGGAAAAGCCAGGGTGGCCCTTTACTCCCAGCTCAGAGGAGCCGCGTTGTTGTTACGGCCAAAGCTGTCGCGCCGTGTCGTGGCGTGCAGCAGCCTGTACTGCCTTGGTCCTTGGAGCAAATACCGGGTGATTAACCAGGAGAATAGCCTTTTGCTGGATGTGGGATAAACTTTCCCTGCTTCCTGGGGTATCCGCGTGCGGCAGAGTGATGCCGGGGCGAGCCGCGCCAGGCTGAGGTGCCCTTTGGCCAAGCCCAACCATCGCTCTGCGTCTTCCCAATGTTCCAGCAGGGTTTTCCTGGGCTTGGTTTGCAGCTGGGGGAGGTAGAAGGGGAAGATAAACGCGGGCACGTACGTGTAGATGGCGACAAAAGGTAGTTGCTAATTGCTGCTGCGGAAACGCACGTTAGTGTGCTAATTGGATTTAGGGCTTGTTAGAAAATTTGGGGAGAATTTGCCAAAATGTGATTACGGGCGCAGACCTGGAATGCGATAGTCGCTTGTGTCCTCTTCCCTAATTAAAAATACAGGCAGAGCTCAGCCAAGCTGTATAATAACTTAATAACGGAGTTTAACTAGATGCCGAAAGCATCTGCCTTCGTAAGTGGGCTGGTGCTGGATTTTTCCGCTCATGGGAAGGAAACCCTGGAGTCCTCGTTAGCCGGTTTGGTCTCGAGGTTTAACTGTCGGAATGCTGCTCTGCTTCCCGCACGCAGGGGCCCGGGGAGCCGCAGGACATCTTCCTAAAAGTGGCTGGAGGACCGAGCCCGCAGATCAAGAAGTTCTTTGTTGCTATTTACACGTAGGTAGCAGGAACCGTTCCCCAAAAAAGTGAGGATTGGAAGGGCAGGGGGCTCACGCCACCCTTCCTGAGCCTGGCCGGCTTCGCTGGGCAGCAGCAGAAAGCCAGGCAGGAGCCTTCCCGAAATGTCAGAGCTTTACCATACTCCGGATAGAATCATGGAATGGCTTGGGTTGGAAAGGACCTTAAAGATCATCCAGTTCCAACCCCCCTGCCATGGGCAGGGACACCTTCCACTAGACCAGGTTGCTCCAAGCCTTATCCAGCCTGGCCTTGGACACTTCCAGGGATGGGGGATAATCCCTGGGCAGAGCATCTCTGGTGCCGGAGATGCCGTAGGAATGGGGGGGAGCACTGAAACAGGCTCCTGAAGCCGTCGGTGAGCCCCGTCCGTCTGTCCTCCCCTCCCAGGGACACCTGGCTGGCGGCGCCCATCCAGATCTGGCAGTTCTACCTGCACTCGCTGCAGCGCCTGGACGTCAGCTGCACGACCGGGGAGCTCGCCCGCCTCTCCCTGCTGCTGCGCGGCACCCCGGCCCCGCGGCGGAAAAAAAAACACCTCCCACCCCCACGAGCTGGAGGTAACCCCTGCGGGCTTGGCTGCGGGGAGCTGGGGGTGGGGAGCTGGGACCAGCCCAGAGAAAATCCCCTCCGGAAAGGGAAAGGCAGCCCGCTTGGAATTATGAACGATTTACTGCCGTAAAGTGTTTGTGATAATTATCTTTTGATTAGGGCTGTCATGTGTAGGATCGTCAGCACGAAACCCCGGAGGGCAAATTATCCGTGTTAATGAGACCATCTGAAGATTAACAATTTCTTTAGGTTTCCTTCGGTCGTAATTGCGAATGTGAATAATAAAAGGCACAAAAACTCCTTCCCTGTCCCATAAACAAAAGCAAAAGTCTCCCTGGGCAAAGCCTGTGATGGGGAGGGGTTGAAGTCCCGGGCTGGGGAGGAGCTGGGGCTCATCCTTCCCAACGCAAAGCCAGCCCTGGCGTGTTCACATCGATGGGACTCACCGCCATGGCTTTGGTGCAGGGATTTTGGCGAGCATTCAGGTCTGGTTTATACTCCAAGCAGCCCCTCACGGAGCTGTGATGGGCTGCTGCAGCTCCCGGGGCATTTCTTTTCAGGTGGATCCCAACAGTGCCTTCCTTCTCCCGGCCAACGGCATCCAGGACCTGTACGTCGGCGTGAGGCCGCGGCGGGCTGGCAGCAGGTTCATCTACCTCAACCTCGTGGACGTGGAGTCCCACCAGCTCGTCTCCTCCTGGCTGCTCTGCCTCTCCTGTCGCCAGCCCCTTGTCTCCAAGGTACGCCGCTCATGCTGGAAAAACACCGGACCCAGGGCTGTCCCCCTGCTGCATCCCCCTACATCTATGGGGTATTATCTCTGTGAGGGCCATGGGATATCCGTTAATTAGCTGGAGAATGAGCTGGCTGGTCCCAATTGCCCCCCAGCCCTTTGTCCAGGCTCTGGGAATGCGCCAGCGGTGACAGCAGGCAATTCTCCGTAGCTGGTTTTTGGGGAGGGAGCCCGTTGTTCCCTGCTCCACGGCTTTTGCTCGCCCCGCAGGCGTTCGAGATCTCGCTGCCGGCGGGAGGCGGGAGAGGCTGCAACAAGCGCATCACCTACACCAACCCCTACCCCTCGCCCAGGCTCTACTTCTTGTGCACCAACCGCCCCGATCTCCTGCAGTTCAAGGAGGACTCCTTTGAGGTACGTCCCCCCCCTACTCCTGGGGAAAAAACCTCTCTTCCCGCCCCCTCCTCCCCCAGGTTGCCGGTGGGGAGGTGTACACCATCGGCTTGCGGTTCGCCCCGAGCCAGGGCACGGGCGAGGAGGAGATCCTGGTTCACATCAACGACCACGAGGACAAGAACGAGGAAACCTTCTGCGTGAAGGTCCTCTACCAGTGAGGCTGCCCTTGGGCCGGTCGGTGCCGTCCGGTCGCGTGGCCTTGGGGATGCACCTCTCGGACTTCTCCTCTCCGTGTTTCCTCTGAGTTCTTGGCCGCGTTGTTTGCAGACAGGGTCACGAGCCCCGTCTCCTCGTAGTCCCCTCACCGAGCTGGGGGTCCTGGCTGGCCGCCGGGATGCCCGGACGTTGCCGTGAGCGCCGGTGGCGCCAGGCAGCTCCGTCTGCTCGGATCGGGGAGGGCGAACGCGTTCGCTACCAGGCGGGATGTCTTTATTTTTGTTAAGCTTTTCTATATTTTTAGCGTGTTGTGATCTTTTTTTTAACTTCAAAAGTTTGCAGATCTGATTCTGCGGAATATTTTTCAAGCATTTTCTATTCCACGGCGAGGTTTGCACACGCTGGAGCAGTTTTCCAGGTTTTTTAATACTTTTTACTCATCCTTGATCAATTAAACGTGCTGAGCGGAACTGGCAGAGTGTGCCGGTGTTTTTCTCCGGTGAGAGGTGGAAACCCTCCGTGTCCCCATCCTGCGGAGCTCACGGTGCCACCAGTCCCACGGTGGGGAGCCTGGAATTGGGTCCCCCCCAGTTCTCTGGAGCATCCTGGGGCAGTGTTCATGGAGGAGAACAAAGGGAAAACAAGGTGGGGGCTGCCACCCCCAGGGCTGAGGGCTGTCAGCCCCGTCCCAGGGCATTGTAACCTTCTTTGGGGGGTACAAAAAGGCTCCCCCCACTCCTCACCAGCTTGCCTGCACCAGCAGAATGCCCTTTCCAATGGGGAAAGGGGCTCCCCAGATTCCCGGGCTGCAGCTGGGTGGTCCCTGCCCCCAAATTTACCAACCTGCCTTATTTTTCCCCTTAGGAGGATGAAATTGCCACTGCCTGAGGAAAGCCTGGATTAAACAGGCTCACGGAAACCTTTGCTGGGAGCTTGCCAGCTGGGTGATGCAACATTACCGGGTGTCTTTATTAGCCAAAATGAGCGTTTGGCATCTCTTCCAAACGGGAAGCAGACAGGCTCCTTGGGGAGCCAACACTCCCGCATCCTGCTGCTGCACCTCGACCTTCCTTTCCTATGACCAGGAGCCATCGCAGCTGGGACAGGCAGGTCTGGCTCTCCCGCTGTTCCTGAAGCCGGGGAATTGCAGGCGGGAGCAGCAGTGCCTGGAGCCATGGGGAGCCCCTTTGTGCGACCAGCCCATCACCTGGCCTCGAGGCTGGTGAAAATGCTGATGCTGTGCCTTGCAACTGGGGAAACCCACTGCTCCATAAAACCCCCTGCGCGTTCCCTGTGGAGCCTGGTGGGGCTGGAGGGAGGAGGAGGAGGAGGGGAGAGAAAAGCCAGGGGTGCAGGGGACTGCCTGCGGGGCTGCTGCTTGCGCTGGGATGGAAGGGAGCGGTCCTTCCTTGGAAAGACTCGGAAACCTTTGGTGGTGTAGTGCCTTGCCCTGGCATTTTCGGCTGGAAGCATTTTGATTCTCGAGCCTGCCGTGAGTTTTTATTTTGAAATGCATTTTTCATTTTCTTCTCAAAGGTCAAACTCTAAACGACACGCTTTAATTTGCCGCAGACAAATTCATTAGCTTGTGGCTTTGGCAGGCACGTGGGAACTCAACTTCCCAGCTCCTGGGAACTTTTCTATCTTTCGGAGAAGTGCTCTCCTCACCTTGGTGCGTGCTCTGCAGAGCATTGTATCTACGTACATACATGTTACACGCATGTGCAGTGACTGTGTTCCTTCTCAAGCCACCGTTAACACGGTTGCACAAACCATCCCCAGCTGTGGGCTCCGTAATTGCTGTCCCCAGCCCCCACCCCACTTCCTTTCTGAATTTAACAGCACGTCTCGCCCTGGTGAACCTGCGTGTCCCCCCGCTCTGTGGCCCTCGGGGAGAATCCCTTGGGATGCCCCAGCAGCGCACGGGCAGGGAAGCCCCCAGCTCTGCGGCTGGGCTCCCCTCGGACCTCCTTGGCAGGGCCAGGCAAACCACCAGGATGGTTTTCCAGAGGAAAATTGGAAAACCAAAGATCTCTTGGTTGAAGGACGGGGACAGTGTCCCAACTTCCCTGCGGCACAGCCCCCACCGTGCCTGGCACCACCTTGCCCCAGGGAGGGTCTTCACAAAGCCTAATCTGCAGGGATCATGAATTTCCCTATCCTAGAAGGATGAAAAGGTGTTTCCAACAGGATTTGAACCACAGTCCCTGCAGGATGTCTGGGGTTTGCGGCCAGAGGATGTGATTCCCAGCGCTCCCCTTCCAGAGGGAATACGCCAAGGAACAGGTATTAAGCAAATTATGATTCTTTCCCGTTTTCTGGAAGTTCAGGCCTGGCACTTCCCTAAAGCGAGGTGTGAGATGTTCTTCCACAGAGAACTCCCTGCCCTTGGTTATTAACCTGCAGCCCGAATCCGGCACAGCCGTCCCCGCGCTGGCCTTGGCGAGGTTGATATCCCGTCTGTCCCACACGCCACCGGCTCGATAAAAGCCCGATTTAATGGTTCCAAACTCCAGAGATAAAGCTCCTCATAATGGATTTCTGTAAGATCGAGGCTGTCAAACACCAGGCTCAAAATCCTTCCTACAACCCCAGCAACTCTATTAGGTGCTCTCAATCAAAGCCCGGCGGAAGCGAGGGCTGTAGGAGATGCGTTTATTG
>NW_010246017.1:6751-7961 GCF_000690775.1 Eurypyga helias
CCGCTGCTCAGCCAGGCTGGGTGAGACGGGAAGGAGCTTTCCAAAACCCGTCCCGACTGTCTAATCCGCTCCTGATACGGCAGTCCAGAGGGACTACGCAGTTTGCCAGGCTTTGAGGGATTTGGGGTCTCTGTGGGCTTTTCCGCGGGGTGAAGGAGCTGCGTGTCTCGACTGCTCAGCGCACGGAGCAGGGCTGACACGTGAGTCAGTCTGTAATCACAACAACACGCTGCTACACAACAAGAAATTTGTAGCATTTATAAACTGCCGGTTGCCTTTCAATCGTTTCCCTTCTTTCTGCCCCAGACTTGACATCTGGTGAAGAATTGAGGCTTTGTCTTCCTTTCCCAATTAATTTGTTGTACAGAGGTGGAGCGCCGCGGCCACCGCAGCGAAGGTCAGCCACAGCGGGTGTTTACCTGTTGTTTATGAAGCTGTTTAAATACGCTCCCTGGGCAGCAAAAGCCTCTCCGAGAGACAACTCCGGCTCCTGCGGCAGCTCGCACCAACAAGGCGCTCACGGAAGCAAGACCGGATTGCTCCAGTGGGAACCTGGTGTGGAAGTCCCCAAGCCAGGTACGGCAGAGCGCGCCCCGAATTCACGCGCTTGATTCTGGGGGTACAACGAGCCGGGCACTGGCAGCACCTCCCAGCCTGGATCGACACTGGAGTCACGCCGTTTTCCTCTGGCTTGCCGCTCCGTGAGCTGTTGGATAGGGATGCTCCAAGCCTCCTCCCAGGGACGTCGGCTTTGCCTCCTGCAAGAGGACCCATGTGATGGCTTCTGCTGAGCTGGTGCGTGCGAGTGGACTGTGCCAGGAGGTTCGGCTTAGCAAATGTCACGCAGATCCTATCGCAGGGGGAAGCAGCCTCCAATAATTAAATTAAATGAAAAATCCTGCAAGAAAAGCCTCGGAGGCTGCAGCCTTCTGTTTATCTTCAAAATACGCGTGGAGTGGGAGATGAGAAATGCCAGAGGACTGGCCCAGGTCTCCGCTAACCTTATTGTGCGTCTCCGTGTATCACGGAGCATCTTATATGTCCATGCGTCCCATTTTCTCCCTAAAGAAGGTGTTTCCCTGCTATAGAAAGGCCAAACCGGCAGATTTGCAGAGCACGACCCTGTGCATCAGGCTCCAAGGGTGCCCAGCCCAGGAGAAAACCTGCTTCGGGGCAGCTGGAGGGGCAGGGGCTGCTCTTCCTTCCCCCC
>NW_010246017.1:8131-10794 GCF_000690775.1 Eurypyga helias
TAAATTCTGGCGCTTCTTGGCGTCCGGCGCGGCGTAGGGCTGTAGAAAAAATTGATCGTAAAAGCTGTCCTCCGCTTTCAGCGTGGGTTTGGGCTCCGGTGGGATGGAGGCTGACACTGATCTGTGCTGAGGCGGGATGTTTCCAGGGTTAACACCTACCAAGCCTGTGCTCGGCCTCAGGGGTCTCCAGCTGAGCCCGTTGGTGCTTGAGCATCCCCAATGGCCCTGGGCCCCGGCTCCCTGCAGCTCCTCATCCCATCCCAGCTAATTGGTGGTGTTAACTCCAGCACTGGCAAACTGGAAATAACAAATCTGGCATCTCACCTCCTCCCAGGCAAGCTCCATGAGCTGTTGATGGTGGAAGATGGGAATGGAACCGGTGTCGGCACCTTGATCCTGAAAATCCTGCTCCAAAAGCCGGCACGTACCTGGAGAGCAGCTTTTGCTGGGAGACCGGTGGCCGAGGTCCCGGTAGGGCAGGGGTGACGGTGGGGGTTGCCTGCATCCACAGCACACGCTCTGTGTGTGTGTGCGTGCTCTGAGCATTTTCCTCCTCGCTTCAATCTCACAGACAAATCCAGAAAGAAAAAAACTCATCGGATTCTTTTCATGGATCATTTGCATGCAGAGAAAAAGGGGCCAAATGAAGGAAATACATCCTCTGGGCTCGCGGAGATCGGCTCCCTGCCTTTTGGAAGCAGTTTTTCGAGCCTAATGGTATCAGCTACTCTTCTGGCACCCATTTTCGGAGAAGCATCCCACCCCTGCTGCTTCCTAATGCAGCTCATCTCCTGTCGATCGCTCCCAGGGTCTCAGCCAAATCAGCACTTCACATTAAAGCCTTCCCCGGTGTGGGTTTCCATGGAGATCCGAGTGGATGCTCCTTCTTCCTCCAGAGCCGTTGGAGAGGCACCCTCCTGGGGTGGCCCGCAGGGGCCGCGGCTCTGCAGCCGCGTTGGCCAAGCGGTTGGTGGACCCGGATGTCCCTGTTCTCGGCGTGTCACACCATCCAGCTCCATGCACCGTGGAGCAGATCCCCCCTCAGTCCCCAGGGAGCTTGTCCATCTCCTTTACCTCCAGGCGGGACCGAGCTGACCCTTTCGGCAAACCGCAGGCAGGTCGACTTGCACGGAGCGTTTTCATCTAAACCGTGGTGTTGTAGTCCAAAACGCGGTTTCCCTGGAGCTGTTTGGCCAAGGCCGGGCCAGCGGTGGCAGGTTCGGTGGTGGAAATGCCCTTGCAGGCGTGGCTGAATTAGCAAATAGCTGTGAGATCTAAGAAATGATGGTAATTACAGGAACAAAATTGTTATTAATGTCCTAATTTACTCGGGAGCCAGGCTTTATGTAATTACACTCCGGGGTCAAGATAAAGTTAATGCATTTACCTTCCCGGGTATTTATAAACGATGTGGATCGTTCTGCCTCGGCCGTAAGAAACTGGGGCACGTGTTCCTGGTGTCAGCACATCCCGTGGGGCATCCCAGGCTCGGCTGCTGACCGGAGCCTCTCGGAGCATGGGGGGCAAACGAGCTCTCCAGGGTAAGTGTATCCAAGGGCAAGCTGTGCTGGGGACCGCTGGCAGCTGTCGTTGGGTTCCTTGGACTCTGCCGACCTCCTCATGCTTAACGTGCTTAAAACTCTGCAGATCCCTCTGAAACTTTGCGATAATGAAAAGCTGCTGCCGGCGAGGACGCTTTGCCCCACACCGGACCCTTCGGAGCGCTCGACCATGGCATCGGCCCAGGAGACGTGGTGAGTCCTTTGGCAGCCGCTGCTCGAGCTGCTGGGGACACGGGTGACCTAGAAATGCCAGGCTGGAGAAAGGACGCTCACCCACATGCTGGTGGGTGACAGGAGTGCGGGGTGGGCACATGCGGAGCCACGCGCTGCAGCCCCGGGACAGGTTCACCATCGCTCCGTCGCGGGCGAGAAAAGGAAAAAGCCAGGCGGGATCTGGCAGACCCCAGAGTACCCCCTCCTCAGGGATGCTCTGTCTTGTCCCCCAGTGCCTCTGGAGCTGCCTCCGTCTCCCAAAGCCCACCTTTATTAATGTCACACCAGGAAATGTCAGCTGGGTTTGCCAAACATCCCGCAGCTCAGAACCCCTCCTGCCTGCTCCATCCGCCCGGCGCGGTGAGCTCGCTCACGGGCCGCTCGCTTGCAGCCGCCGCGTGTCACCGGGGATATTTGTCGTGGTGTTACACCGGGAGGACAGCAGCAAGCTGCAGAAGGTCAGAGCAGCCCTAAAAATACGTGTCTCTGTGCACACGTATGTATTTTTGGCCGCTTCGCTATGCGCTGTGCGTGCTGCTAGTTAAAAAGGCTGGAGAGACCGGAGCGTGGGTAACCTTTAGGAGCTGGGAAAGGGTTTATTAAGGTGACATTAGGCCTTAAGGACCCCTTGGCTTGTCCTTTTGCTGATTTATAGGGAAATAAATGCATGAGGGGCTGGGGGGTGTGTGTTCAATGGCTCTCCCCCCGCCAGAGGCAGAGCTTCTCCACGGAGCCAGCAGAAAGGGAAATCTGCTGAAGAGGAGGCGATGGAGTCAAGCAAAATCTGGAATAATCTTCCCAGAAATCAAAGCAGGGATTTACTCCTCTCTTGAAAGGGGAAGGCGAGCCGGTTCTGGGCCGTGCGTCGGGCCCGTTTAACCGCGCCGT
>NW_010246017.1:10825-21904 GCF_000690775.1 Eurypyga helias
ACCGTTTTTACAACAAACGTAAGTTTGAGCTATGCGTGTTATTTTTGCTAACTGTTTGCACATGGCTGAATTTCATGATGACAGAAGAGAGTAACGGCTCAAGGTTATGCAAATGAAGTACTTAATTAAGTAAGGAGTCATACGGAATAAATTCCAGCTCCACCGAATGCCCTCTGGTTTTCCTCTGAGTCCCGGCCGCTTCTGAACAATTGGCTCCCAACTGAGAAACCCTCTTCCTGGGGGGGATGTTGCTGCTTTCCCACCCCTGCTTTGCAGAAGGGTCGGAAGAGGCAACCCCATCCCTGGAGCTCCCCCCAGGCTGTCCCCTCTCGTGCCCAGCCCATCCTTGCTTATTCCCAGCCCATCCTCTCCAGCACGATGCTCTGGCTGAGCCACCTCAGCTCTCCCTTCCTCCAGCCCCCATTAATCACCCCTGAAGGCTCCTCACAGGTTATCAGGCCCAGATGTTTCCCACTGCATGTTACAAATGTTAATTATCTCCCAATTACTTATTAGTGACGGTGCACGGGACGCGTCGATGCCAGGAACGGGTCCAGATCCTTGGACAGGTCTGGGATCATGTGCAAACGCCCCTCTGGAGCTCAGCAACACCTCACATGGAGGTTTTCTGCTGGTTTGCCTGATAATTTGGTGAATACCCATTTCAGACGGGTTCAGGTAACAATTCAGCAAAGGCAAAAATCCTTCCTGCGCATGTCCAGGGGACGGACCTGCAGCCACGGGGCGGGCTGGAGGTGGGTGGCTGTGGTCTCACCGAGCGCCCAGTGCCGGGATGTGCCCCGATGCCGTGGGGCGAGGGGTGTGCTGAGGGGGCCGGAGACCTGCTTGGCTGTTCAGCAGCCGGAAGCACTGAGCTGCCTGGTGGGAACGGGCTGGTTTTTAGGGAATGGGGAGGGATGCAGCGGGTGCCCAGGGACTCACTGTTACTGGCTGCAGCGAGAGCTGAAAGGCGACCGATGGGCGTTGGAGGAGCAGCTGACTTGAACGGCGCCGCTGCCAAGTGATGAATCCCTTCTGTTCACCCTTAATTAAATTTCTTTTAGTAACACAATAGCTCAGTTTTATGCCTGCCATTTATCAAGAATTACAGTTATTGGCATCATTGTTGGCAGGGGTATCGATTACGAGACGGCAGCAAGGCTGGCGGGGGGAAAAAAAAGCCCCAGCCGGTCCCCCCCAACCCGAAAACGGACGTCCACAAAAACCCACCGGAGCATCTGCGGCTGTCGGAGCTCAGGGAACGTGCAGGGATACGTGGCGCGGAGAGCTCGGCCACCGTGGGAGGGGCTGGGTTCAGGGACCCTCTGGCACATCGCGGCGGGAGCATCCTCTGGCTGCTGTTGCCGGTGTTTCCCCGGCCGGCTCTGGAAGGCTTGAACCACGCGTTGCTGTTCATTCCTTGCAGCGCCGGGAGTGCTCTTCCTATCTGATCTGTCAAGGGCTGTAATTACAGATATTGTTGTCAGAAGCAAATAAAGATTAACTTGTCAAAAAGAGCGAGCGGCCGGGTTTCAGGCCTGAGGTAGGAGCTACGCGGGGCTGAGCGCTGCTGGAGCACCGGGTGCCGACCGCTTCATGGAGAGGGTGAGCTCCCGGGGGAAAGGATTCGCCCCTGGGTTGGAGTGCAACAGCAATCCCGTCAGCTCAGCTGGGAAAAGCAAAGCCAAGCATTGCTACCCAGTGACTCTGGCACATGAGGACGGTGCCAAGCTGGAGCAGGGATGTGCTCTGCAGCAGCCAGCCAGGAGGGAATTACGGCCGTGTCCCTGCTATCGCTTGGGAGCAGGTGGGATTCAGCTCTGCTTGGCCTTTTTCCCTTCCCCTGGCACTGATTTTCAGTCTGGTGAACTCCGGCAGCCCAGAGCCTCTACTCCCAACATCCTGTGAATGTTTCCCGAGCTGAACATCTTACCTGGGATGTGCTGCGGTTAAGGAATCCCAGATTTCACCGAAAGCCAGCAATTCCAGGCTGAGCTGGGGGACTGGGTTGGGACGTCAGAGGCGAGCTTGCTGGACGACGTTATCTCTAGCATCAGCTCTTCTTAAGAGAGTAACAAAGGAAAAAAATCTTCCACTTTCTTTTCTTTCAGCTAATACATTTTAAATAAATTATGTGATTAAAAATCTTAAAAGTTGAATTGGCCCCCCTATTGTGCTAAAGTTCAAAAGGAACATTTATCAGCCGCGAGTTTGGGCCGCAATCTGTACGTGCCGCTGAAAGCTTTTTAATTCACTCAACGGGAACCAACGAGCAGAGTTGATTAAACAGGAGCTGGTAATTCATTCCCGGCCCTCGGCATTTCAGGCACCCTCAGAAAAGTTTGCAGCCGTGGGGCCAGGCACGATAGCCCCCACCAAACTTCCCCCTCCACACCAGCTCTGGCCTTATATTTAATATTAAAACCTGGAGATAAGAAGAGCAAATCCCAAACACCGGAAACCAGGCTCACCTTGGGAACTGGCTGCTGAAGAGTTAAGGGTCTGTTTTCTCCGCTGCCACTCTTCCTTCTACAGGGAAGACAAATGAATCATTATATTCCCCATCATTTTCTATGATGCCTGGCTGCCTCCCATCGCGATGTTGGGTCTGCACCATGCAAAGTCATTAACGTGAGCTCCAAGAGCAGCCGCGGAGAGCAGCATGTCCTATTTGTATGTGGTGATTCGTGCCAGGGGCAAACCAGTGGGATCAATTCAGGTTTGCTCTCAGATCCTTACAGAAATGCCGACACAGAGAGGCATGGCAGGAGAGTATAAACAGCGGTGTCTGGCTTTTACAGGGCAAAGGAGAGGAAAACTGGCTGCAAAAGGTTTAGCAAACTGGACGCGGTGCCGGCAGACACTGCAGGGGAAGGTGACGGCTTATTGTGGGCACTGCCAGCGTCCATCCTCCCTTGGGGCAAATACTGATCTCCCGGACAATATTTTCCCTCTCAGATACATGGATTATAATATTCCATTTAGGAGAAGCCAGCCAGCTATGGGCAGGGCAGCACAAAATGCTGGGGCAGGCGGGGAAGGAGAAATTCGTCATGGAAATGAGGGCTGCTGGAGGGGATGCTCCCAGCATCGGTCGGGACGGGAGCGTCGCCCAAGCGAGCCATGCAAGCAAATGCCGGGGGGGGAGCCAGGACCACTGGATCCCTGGGTCCTCCCCAGCTGCATCCCCGCCGGCACGTAGCGTACTGGTTTGTTTTGATAGGCAGGAGCCATTCCTGTTCACAGACGTTTAACGTAACGCAGGAATTAGCAATTTGTGATAGTGGCTGAAATCACTTTCAAATACATAAAACATAAATACAGCCAAAGCGGAGAAATGAGCCATAACTCTCCCTAATGGAAACCCCGGCCTCCCCACTTTTTATGGCACGGGAGAAAAAAACCAGCCTCACTATTTTCGATCATTAATTTTGTATTGGACCGAACTGTGGTGCTGCGGGTTTCCGAAGCACTTTTTGCAAAATAATGAGGCTATTTATTAGTAGCAACGAGGCTGCACGGAAAGAAGAGGAGAGATAGTTTCTATAGTAACTCCCTGCTAAGGCATTTGATGCTCACCCCGGCTACAGCTCTCCGGCCGCGCCGGCTGCCGGCCCGACCAAGGGGTTCCCGTGCTTATCCTTCTCCATTCCCTCTAAGCCGTTCCAAGCACCATACAGGTGGCTGTGGGAGTGGACCAGTGACCTTTTCATTAGGCTTAAATGTATGATCTTGGAGGAGAAAGGGAGCCTGACGACCGAGGGCGGGATGGCTCTGGAGCATCCCGAGGCTCCCCAGGAGCGCCAGCCACCCTGGTTCGGAGAAAACCGTTTCGGGGCTCACTGCTGCATCGCAGCAGAAACGCCAGAAGTAATTGGATTTGGCCATTCAGTTACTTCCATGAATAAGGGAAAACACAATTATTCGCGGGAATGGTGGGAACTAAGAACAAATCCCACTTTTCTTACAAGCAGCTCTGTAAACAGTTTGTATTGAGTTACAAAACAACACAAATCCGTGGACCTGCAATATTCAAGCGCACAGAGCAGCCCTTTGGGGTGCTGCAGTGCAGCGTGTTTTCCTGCCCGGGGAGCAGGTCCTGCTGCCTTACGTGGCCGAGCATCCAGCGCTGTCGGAGGGGGGACCCCGGGCACCTGCTGTCCCTGGCTGCTGCTCAGGACCGACTCTTCTGCCCACACCTGCAGGGGCAGGAGCGAGGTGGGAATTGTTGGAAAGGGAGGATCTTAACACCTACATCTCTTGACATCCAGCTCAATTTGGGTAGCAGATAAATTCCAGGAAATCATGCATGCCGGAAGAATGAAAGGCTCAATTTACTGAGGAAACAGTTACTCACCTGGCCCTACATGACAGCTGGACAAACAGGGTTTGGGGAAGGAGGATAAATCAGTCCTGACCCATCGGTGTTTGCAGAGGGAGCGGAGCATCCTCCAGCCTGTGCTCCAGCTCACCGGCTTCTCCCGTCCTCCGCGAAACCGTTATTAAAGCTGGCAGGCCATCATGAGAAATAAAGATTTATCATGGCGTAATTTCCCAGGAGGGACAGAGATTAATGCTGAGGAGAGGGGAACCAGCATCTGTTTTCTGTCTGGGGGGGCAGAGGAGCTTTTCACACACACACCCTCCCCCGGTGAAATGCCTGGCACCGGGCAGTAAGAATTGCATGCCATTGCTCCAGGCACAGCCACAGGTTGCACAGGAACATGCCACGGATATCAGGTTTCAGACCTGAGGGGGATTTTGGGGGTGTTTTTTGGGTCTTTGCCCAGGGAAGGTTCCCTGATGTTACGCCAGGGCAGCACTGGGCAGCCCTGGGGCCAGCAGCTGCCCCCACGGGCCAGCAGGATGGGCATCCCATGGATGCAGGTCACCCAACCTCCTGTGCGATTGGGGGGCACGGGCATGGCAGTGGGAGCATGGATCATGTCCGGCAGCATCCCTCCTGTCTCCCAGACAGGCTCCCTGACCACTGGCAGCAGGACAGCCTGCCTGAACCCTTTCCTCTGCCCCAGCAGCGTCCCTGGCCCCCTCACCATAAGACCGGTGCCTGCCAACTTGCCCTCTTCGCGTCCGTTTTGTTTTCCTTAGAAACAGAGTCATAACTCCCGAATGCCAGCCTGCCAAAAGCAATCATCGCTGTTTCCGACCGCTATCCATCAAAACCAGACGAGAGCTGTTCTGCTCAGGATCGCTTCACCATGCACAGGCTTGCCTACTCCCGCCCCTCCTCTGCGAGGCAGAGATGAAGGAGATGAAGGCTCTCCTTCCACCTCCTCATCCTCACCCTTTTGGGGAGCTTGGATTGGAAAAGCAAAGCGATGCCAGGTCCCTCGGCTGGCACCTGGGAAAGGAGTGTCACGGCAACGCTCAACCGACCGGGATGCCTGGAGCGAGGGGAGAGTGCTAAAAGCTGCGGAGGAGTCGGATAGCACAGATTCCTACAGAGGAACAGATAAGCCCTGGGCAGAAGCAACCACCAACCCTCGTAGGCTGAGACCAAAGGGCTCTCACGAGAGGCCCCACTTTGGTTATTTTGGTTTGGCTCCGTGGAGGAAGGGGGCACTCGTAAGGCACATTTCCACTTCGGCTGCAAAACTTCCATCATTCCCATTTCAATTAAAATTGCTCTTTGAAGCAGTTTGTCTTCAGGCTCAGCCAGACAAATCTCTGCTTTCACGAAGGTGGAAAACTTGAAAAACAGAAATGACCCTGTTTGATCCAGTGCTAGTTTCTCCCTCTCGAGGTTCCCATCACAGGGCTCGGGTTGAGGCCAGGCTGCCTTCCCTGGGGGTGTCTGCTCTGCTCCCGGGGAAGCGGGATGTGCGCGCGGTGAGCCGCCCAGCTGCCGCGGCGTTGGCCATCAGCTGGTGCCACGGCATAACCCAAAGCGGTGCTTACAGGAGGGATCAGGAGAGGCACCTCCAATCGAGTCCGTCATAGCAGAGAAGCAGGAGAGACAGGGAGAAGGATCCCGGGAATTTACGCATCCGTGTGCCCCGTGCTCTCTTCAGGAATGCAGAGACCGATGACTGCTGCCTGTCCTTCAAATTGCTCGCAATGTCATCTTTTTAATGAAAATGAAGTGCTTTGGTTGTACTAACCAGGAGCTGTGCGGACATGCCTAATTACAGCGCTGGGAGCCGGCAACCTCGTTTGAAAGGAACCGCGTCCCAGGAGGGTTCGGCGCAGACTCTTCAAAAACAACACACGCCATGGACTTAGAAAGACTAAAAATATTTTCCTTGCATCTGCGCGCGCCGTTTCATTTCCTCCTCATTTTCTCTAATTTTCTTTGTCTTCAGCTTTAACTGATTTGATGCATCCTAATTATGAGCACATCTGCCCGCTCCCGCGGTGTCCCAGCTGACCTGCGCCGGCGTCCAGGCCAACGGAGGGAGGGATGGGGTGGCAGTGCCTTGCATGGTGTTGCTGGATGCCCCTCTCCAGGGATCCGGGGATGTCCCTCCGGCCCCCGGCAGCGAGCCCAGGGAAAGGCTTTCCGTTCACAGAGTTTCCGGTGCCGTGATCCTGGGGTAGGATGCTCAACTATCCTTCCCAAACCCACAGGCACCTTGCCGGGAGCTAATGGTGCAGTCGGCCTCACATCCACTGCGGCTAGTCCTCCTCGGATCCCTGCAGAGAGGCTTGGGGGTTGGCTTTTTTGGGTTAGCCATCACTTAGGAAAAGCCTGTGTAAATCCAGTGCTCAGAAGTCATTTATTCTGCTTCTAATATATGACAGTGTTTTTCATCCTGATCTTAAAGAAAATCCGTCCGCACATGGAAGCTAAAAGCAAATCCCTGGCAAGATTAGGTTAGCCTAGAAAAACTCAGCCCGTGAGCAATTACCCGTCGCTTCCGAGGTGTTTTGTCTCCTGGCATAAGGAAATCAAAATCCCCGACCAACGATTCATGGGAAGAAGCGGCTCCGATACAAGAACAAAATGCGTGTTGTGTCCTTTCTTTAATCAAGTTAATGGTCATCATTTCACATGCTAATGTCTCCTCAGTGGTCCATCAGCTCTGCACAGCTGCAGCCGCCTTCGATCCGGCGCGGTTTACCTAAGAGACCCAATTACGAGCGCGGAATCACAGGCTGACTCGGAACACCGCAAATAAACCGTACTGCCGACCGCTTCGACCGCAGCAAAGCCCTCCGCCATCGCTACGGCCGGGAAAGCATTTCAAGGCCTTGGGTGAAAACAAAAAAGGAGCGAAACGGCTGGTGTCCAACCTCATTTGGTTCCCCGGGAGGGCTCGGGAAGGGGCAGGGGGCTGTGGGACACTGGGATGCCCCTGCCTGGGGGCCGTGCTTGCTCCTGGGGGGCCATCAGGGCCATCCCCAGAGAGCCGCAGGCTGTGCCAGCGCGGATGTCAAGGCACATTGACATTGTCATTGCCATCTAGTGGCAATGACCTCAGCTGCTTTTCATCCTCCATTTCCTCACACCACTGACAACCGACAACAAAGTAACCAAACCCCAAAATTCAGTATTTCTCCCCTCAGTCTTGGCACGAAGCTGCTTGCTGGATGGGGCCTGGGGTGCCTGCAAGGAAAGGTGGTCACTTACAAGAAGGATGTCCCAGCGTTCTGGATTTGCTTCCAAGAGTTCAAGTGCACCTTCACCCCACAGCAGAGACATCCACCCTCCTGTGCAACCCCCGGAACCACAGAGGTGACCAGCAGCAGACTCCATTTTCCCCTGTATTACAACAAACGAACCCTGCAGCCGAGTACTGCGCCGGTGAGTGATGCTGTGGAAGCAGCAGGAACTCTGGGCACTCGGAAAGCTCTTTCTGGTGCCGTTCCTGTTGAAAACACAAGGATTTTTGGGCATCCCTCCCTGCTCTCTGGCTGCCTGCATCCCCAGCAGTATCCTCGCTGCCGCAGCCACCGCCACCGGCTGGAGCATCCTCCTGGACAGCCCCCTCCCGCAGGACCCACGTCTCCGTGGCAGGATGAGGGGCTGTTCCAGATCTCCGAACCTGGCAGGAGCGGATGGATGCAGCACCCTCGCGAGAGGCTTGCCGTCTGCTCACAATCTCCAAGGGCTGCAAGATAAGGGAGCTCTGCTGGGAAAAGCCGAACCAGAAAGATAAGAGAGCTTATTCCGTTCAATTATTGGGCAGATAAGGCAGCGGATCAAGCCTGGCTCTCCTAATCCATCGCAGCGAGCCGCAGAGGGTCAGCCTCTTCCAAACAAACTGTCCCCACGTGGCTGCTGCGGCATTCCCGCTGCAGAGCCCAGCCGACCCTCCCGCCGGAGCCTTTA
This sequence comes from Eurypyga helias, assembly GCF_000690775.1. Classification (NCBI taxonomy): domain Eukaryota; kingdom Metazoa; phylum Chordata; class Aves; order Eurypygiformes; family Eurypygidae; genus Eurypyga; species Eurypyga helias. The sequence continues at coordinate 19,119 of NW_010246017.1, forward strand.
CGAGCCCAGGACCGCTCGGACTCGTATTTCTTGTGAAATACGGCCCTGGCATTTCTCACAACCTTTGCGCAAAGGTTAGGAGGGAGCTTGATGAGATTTCCTTGATGAGTGGGAGTTGGGATGCACTGTGGGCAGGGAAGATGGAGCTCTCTCCCGGGAAGCGGCCGCTCGCCATTGGCTTTGGGGGCTGGTGAGGAGAGGGAGCAGAGTGCGGACCGCAAGGTCACCCTCTGGCAGCAGCAATGTCCTGCCAGGGCTCCTCTTGGCTGAGGGAGGGGAGCTGCTGTGAGCATCGGCTGGACCTCTGAGCCCCCAGCCACAGGGAAGGAGACGGCCCCCTCCCAGGACAGCCGCGGGCAGACGCTGGCAGGCGCCGAGCAGACGCTGGCAGCACCGTGCCCCGTTCTGGAGGGTGCTCCCGGAGCCGTGCATCCCAACAGAGCCAGGATCAGGCCCCTGGAGATAGCGATGGGCCTGATAGGCTGTGAGGTACCAAGCTGGGAGAGGTTCGGGGGCATAGGGAGAGATGCTGCTGGGGGCAGGATGATCCACCCTGGGGTGGGCAGGGATGAGCGAGTGCCAAGGAACGAGAAGCACGTAGAAAACCTCTCTGTCTGTGGTTTCACCTGGGCGCCTCTAATTTACTTGCACAATTAACTGGAACCATAAACCTGCAGCTGCAGTTAACCACATGCACAGGGCTGACAATGATCGTTAGAGCCTGCCCCGCGTCAGCTCCCTCGTGGGTGGCGGCGACAGGTCGTGGTGGGCGCAAGCGAGCCCAGAGCCAGACCCTGGTCCTTCCAAGTTTTGGCCCCATGTCTCAGCTCTCCCTCCCCAGTCTGTGGCTCATTCCCAACAGCACCTTCCCCATGGCACATGGGGTTGACCATGTATGGATCCCAAACTGCCGGCAAAGGGCAGCTGGGATACCTGTGCCTCTCCCCAGAGCCATTAATTAGCCACGGGCTGGCACTGCTCTTAATGAGCGCTGCTAGACCCCTCCTAGGACCCACTGGAGGGATGCCCATGCATTTGCAGAAACCACCTGGCTAGTACCATGGGTCCAGGACTCTGACCAAATCCTTCCAGGGAATGGGCTCAGGCAGCTTCGCTCACTGTCTACTGTGGGAATGCCAAAAATCTCATCCCAAGCCATCCCTGAACCGTCTCTGGGTATATTTGGAGGCATTGCTGAGGTGTCCTTCCACCGCCGTGGCTGCGTATGCTCGGACTGGGCCAGGACGCAGCTTCGTGCTTTGGGGAAACTTCCTCAGATTTTTAATTATCACGGGCAATTAAGACTTTAATTCTACCAGGCTCCAGCTGCCACAGCTCCAGCAGCCCAGCCATCCTCTCCCACGGGATGTGGGGCCCACAGAAGAGGTCCAGAAGAGGGTCGGGTCACCGGACCCAGCACTGGGTGACAAGACACAGGTCACGCTGCACGCGGTCACCCTGCAACACCCACGGGTGCATGTCGGCGGTGCCCAGAGCTGGGCGCAGGGCTACCGGGGTGCTCCAAGAGCTGTTTGGGGAGCTGGAGCACGGGCAAGGTAGTACCAAAAAACACTAATTGTGCTGTGAGAGCTCTGGTATTTTATGGAAGCAGAAGGATGAGGAGGAAAAAGACCAACGTGAAAAATAGATCAGGGTAACGCAGTGAGGGAAGTGGCTGCGGAAATGGGAACTGTGGAGCAGTGGATGAGAGGCAGCGCAAAATGCGGGGAGGGGGAGTATCTAGCCAGGTGAGGATGGACACACAAACCACCGCAGTCCCCAGGGAAACTCCCCCGCCAGGGACCAGGAAGCTCTGGATAAACCACAAAGCCGCCTGGATGGCTCCGGAGAGAGCCGTAATCCGTGTCCCACCGCAGCTTTTCTCTTCCCACGGTGGAAACGCCTTTCACAGCTGATGTAGCGCAAGCCCACACCGTTGTGACACGCACGCACGGGGACGCGTCTCCCCGCGACTGCCTTCTGCGTTACCGCAAACACATATCACCATAAAAGCGGGCGGAAGCGCGAGCTCGGCCTCATCTGGCATCCCACAATGTAATTAGTTAGCGCACATCCACCGGAGCCTGAAATACGGGAATACAGAAACCGGAGGAGCTCACCCAACGAGACGGAAAATGAGAAAACCTCGCCCAATGAATGAGCTTCTCTAAATATAACCAGGGCTGCAAAATGATGTCGGGGAATAATTCATACGCAGGAATAGCTCTCAAACTTGGTGGCGGCACGAGCAGCTAAATGGAGCAAACCCCAAGGAACAATAAGGAAACGGCACCAACGCGACGGAAGCGCGAGAGCAATAAAGAAGGAACGATTTAAAAAAAAAAAAAATAATCATTCCCTGATAGTTCTTGTGCATCGTGGCACTGCTCCTGGGGGCAAGGAAAACCTTGGGAATAGGCAGGAGGGCTTCTTCCCTCCTTGCCAGCTCCTTGGCTTTGTTGTGCCAAGTCGGACACCGCACAAACTGCACCGTTAGTGCTGGATGCTCAATATATAAAGATATGTATAAAGTCCTTCGGTTTCCTGGGAATGTTGCTTCAACACACCCCGGGAGGTAGAAACGCTTTGCCCGAGCAGCCCTTGGCCGTAAAAACCTTGTCATTCCACAGGCTCGCCCACATCTCTGGGTCCAGGGTACAGCTGGGAAAACCGCCGGAGTCCAGGCAAGGAAACGCGGGGATCGCACGGCGTGGCTGGCTCCCCTCACCGAGTCAGGGGTAGAAGCCTAACCCTGCCTTTCCTCCCCGGCTGACCCCCGGGCTCCG
>NW_010246017.1:21975-22410 GCF_000690775.1 Eurypyga helias
CGGCACAGTGGGGTTATTTTGGACGCTTTCCTTAATTTAATTTGGTGCGATTGGATTTGATTAAAAGGTATTGATTGGGGGAGGGGAGGGGGGGCTAAAATTAGGGCCATTTGTCAGTAGCTGGGAGCCTGCGAAACCTGCTCGTTAATAAATCAGGGACGGGACTGTTCAGTGTGCAGCTATTACCGCTCAGAAACGCAGTCGGGCTCTTTCCCCTCTGGCACCCAGTGACGGATTAATACCATTAAAAGTTGTGAGCCTTTCCAGCACGGAGCTGCTGCTGGGTCCGGAGAGAAAAAGCCCCAGAGCTGGGGGGCGAGAAGCGGCCCCTGCACAGTCAGGGTGCCCCAAGGGCGGCCGAGGCTGCAGACAACACACCCCGCGCTCGGACACAGACGGGATGCCCTGCGCAGGGCAGTGATTTCAGAGGCTAAC
>NW_010246017.1:22659-23176 GCF_000690775.1 Eurypyga helias
CTAAGATGCTCCCCCAAAATGATTTAAGCTGACTGTCCACAGGCAGGTTCTTCAGCAGCGGTGACACATAGAAAAATCACAGAGCAACACTTAGGAGCTCTTTAGCAGCATGTTGACACAACTGGAAGGGAAAACAGGGACCGAAACGAGCAGACACGAGACTCTTGATGCGTTTGTATTATTTTCAGCACGCTATCATCGCTCCCCGAATGGGGATGTCAAATGGCTTCCTCTGAGCATTTTGTACGTCTTTAAAAATGAAATGGGCTGTGCCGATGCCTTCAGATGTCTAATGGGTGATGCGAGTGTAAAAGTGCCACTTCACGCTTTGAGACGTCGCTACTGTAAATCAATCCCGTTCCCGCTGCTTATCAACGGCGAATATTTTCGCAGGGTGACTCCGGCGCTGAGGGAGGGGGCCAGGAGCCGGGGGTTGGTGGCAAGGACAGCTCGGGTCCGGCTCAGCCATCCCACAGAGGATGCGCAAGGGGGGCAGTGGCTGTTGAGCTTGGCACCC
>NW_010246017.1:23191-29244 GCF_000690775.1 Eurypyga helias
GGCACCGGTATCCTGGCACCGATACCCCAGCCTTGCACGGGCTTTGCGCTGCCCAGGATCGAGCGAAGATGCTGGAGCGGAGCGCGAGGACCCATCGTCTCTTTTACTCCCGAAGGCCGGTGCCTGGGAGTTACGTGCCGTGGTGACTAATGCAGCCATCACCAAAACGGACCGTAATCATCACGGCAGTAAAGCGACCCTTGCATTTTCCTCTTTGCTAATCTTCAGCTTCGCCTTGTGACCTTTACTTTAAAATGTTTCAATATAAATAATGCACTTCTGTGAATATATTCTTCTGATTATTTCCCAAAGCTCTGATTCTCCATGTGTGACGGTCCCTGAAGTGGTAATTTGCTCCTTTTCCTGGTAATTGCAATTTTAGAAATAGCTTTTTCAAATGCTCACAGCCTGATACCTTTTCAGAAGACATTTCCTTCATTTCCCACTCCACGATAAAGCTGCTGCCCACTGGGGTGGTGGCACATGCCCCAGGCATCTAGGGATACTCGGGGGACCCTGTGGGTGCCCCCCCAGCACAGACCCGGAGGCTTGTGCCACGCCAAGAGACCCCATCTTCCAATTAGGTGCCTCTTAATCTATTAGCAGCCCCCTAATAATTTCAGATTAACCCTTATTGATTACAGTTGCAGCTGAGATGTGGTTATTGCTGGATGGGAAAAGTGCTGGTGTTCCCAGCGGGAAGGCAGTCCGGTGAGAGAGGTGTCAGTGGGAGAATTGGCTGGAAACCCGTGCCCAAAAGCAGCCCATCCCCACGGCACGGACTGAAGATACTCAGCACTGTTGGTCAGTTAATAAAGCCATCACTCCTGCGTACAAAGGGCCCTGGATCTGGGCATTGCCAGGCAGCAGCATGGGGCAGCGGGACCCCCCCAGTGGGTGTGATGCCCGGGGGCTCATTACCCATGAACAAAGCACTTGGGGCAACCAGGGTCTTTGATTTCAGAAGGAGGGGGGGGCGTCTCCAGCACGGAGTCCTTTTCCCAAGGGAGATGCCAAAGGAGGGCTCCGCTCCTCGGTTTCTGCCCACTCGCAGCAAGGTCGGCTCTCATTCTGGTGATGCCGCAGCCCCTGGGCTCTAACCTTTTGTAGCCCGTTCAGAGAAATTGTTAGTGATGAATTTAAGCTGAAGGTTAAGAGCCAACATAAGCTCGAAAGTCAATGACTAATCTATTAAGCTCCCCAGTAACTTAATTTACATGTTTTTAATGATTACTTCCTACCTGGGCACTCTGAAAACTAATTGGACTTGAATCGTTAAGTGCATTCAGAGGTGGACTCAAATTAATAAGTAGCACTCATGTCTGCTTTTAGATGCAACAGAAAAATCAACTTTGGTTCTCTGGGCTGCCAGAATGGCTCATCGCTATGCAAATGCTGCCGCCCTGCCTCCGTTCCAGGGGTAGCTGCTCTCTAATAACTGGGATGCATTAGCCTGGGGAGCCAGGTTTGCTCTACCCGCTGCCATTTAGGAATTAAAATCCCAATTAAGGGCTTGACACGCTTCTCGAAAATTGAGTTTTTTCATCTGCTGTAAAAGAAAAATCCGCTCGAGACTTCAAATGGGGCTCAGGCCAAGCATCGCTCCCAATTAGACAGTGGTGCTCCCAGGTATTCCAGGGACCGGCGAGGCTGCTCGACGATTTCTCTGCCATGGGGTAATGAGGTAGCCAGCCCTCCTCTTCCTCAACCAGTTCAATTGCAGGCTTCATCAGTCCCCGTCTTCCTGCTCCCCAGCAGACACCATCCTCCGGGACGGCGGGTAATGCAGATGTAATTCAGTGGTACGGTGCCGCCTTGGCAGAGCTGCGGGAGGCACGCTGGCCTTTACGCCTGGTTTCTGAGACGGGGTGAATGCACGTGAAGGAAAGGGGCAGGCAGGTGGGAGGAGACCCTTCTGCACTGCGGCTGCTTCCCCCAGCCTGGCCCGTGTGCCAAAAACGCGGCCTTCTCCGGGAAGATAATTGCTCACGAGCTGGAATTGGAAGCATCCATGCCAGCTCTCCATTCCCAACACCTCTTTTAGCAGTGGGTGTGCTGCAGGAAACACCATCACAACCTCAGGCAGCAAGTCTGACTCCAGACACACCAGCATTCAGCTCATCACCGCTGGTGTTTTTAATTCCCAAGGGATGGAGGGGTTGCCAGGAGGTGGGGAGGTGTCTGAGCTGTAGCAGGGGGGTAAGAGCAGATCACGCCTATTCACATGCCCATGGGAATGAGGTTGTTGCTCAGGTCATGTTTAAGCTGTCCAAAATCTGTGTGAGTGGAGTAGCCAAGATGCATTCTGTGTCTGCACGCACAAGAGAAGCTCTTGCTTTGAGGAGAGGGCTGGCAGTTACGGAAGGAATGTGGCTGGAATGAAAAGCACCTACTTAAGAGATAACATGAAAGCCCTTTTAATATAATTTAATGGCAAAAGGCAAAATGAGGCTTCAAGATGCAGCGCTGGAGCTCTACTTTAGGTGAGGATGAACACTTGTGTGGGATCAATCCACATGAGGATGAGGAAGAAAAGAAATATCAGCATGGTGCTTATTCCCCTAAAAACTCTGGCATCTTGTCTATGGGAAGGGAAACGACTTTGCTCAGCATCGGGTGCCTAGGGATGTCCTTGGAGCAAAACAGGAGCCTCAGCCACAAGGGACTCTGCCTCCAGCAAGTGGCTGGGTGCAAGAGCCAGATCTGCCCCCAACCCCGTGCCATCGCTGCTCGCACCGGAAAGGCAACCAGTCATCAAGTTACGGGTCTCACAAGTTAATCATACTGGAATTGAGAATTTCACAGTTTGCCATCAATTAATAGCCGAGCAAACAGAACATGGTGTTGTACTGGGGAAGATGGTTCCCCCTGAAGAACAGTTCTTTTAATGAGGCTCATCATTACACTCATTAATTTGGGTATGTCTGAATGTTTGGGTGCGCAACTGAGGAGGGAAATGGCTCTGCATCACAGCTGAGTCATCTAGACAATCGCTTCCCTGCTCCTTCTGAGCCTCAGGTGGGTCGTTCGGAATGTGTTTTACTGATAAAAACAAGTTTCAGGGAATAAATCCTGCAGACGGCAGTCGGAACCGCCTGAGCAGGCGCCGGGTCAGAGCAAAGGTCTCGGGCTCCCGCAGTCCTCGCTGCATCCTCCCCTCCAAGCTTATCTCACTGTACCCATCCAAACCTTTTCCTTTCCACAGGAAGGAGGTTTGTGGCTTGGCTTTTCCCCCTTGGGCAGGAGCAGCTCCTTTCCCTGGGTGCCATGGGTGAGGTCATCCCAGTGGGACATACCACGGGGATGCCCCTCACCACGCTGGTGCTCACCTCTGTGCCGGGAGCGGTTTGCGGCGCGGATAACCTTTCCCTGGCACAGGGTGCGAGGGAAAAGCCTTGCTCCAGCCTGCCAGCTTCTCCTCCAACAGAAACGATGGCTCTGCTGGGGAGAGGTGAATTCCCTCGCATCCATGGGGGACGGAGCGCTTCCTTGCGGGCTTCTCCATTCGCTTACAACGCAGGAGCTGTACAGATGCTGTCTGCTCCCCCCAACAGCATGGAAATTATGCACCTGGGCTAGCAGCCAGCATACAGAGGATTTATGCTTTTCAAGGTCTTTTATTAACTTGACAACATATGGCTCTGTCCGCAGAGCATCTCCTCCTCCTCCAGGATGCCGGGGCTGGACCAGGGCTCGCCCTGGCTGCCCTGTGCCCCTTCACCCTGGCTGGGGGCACCCTGCTTGGGCGAAACGGCCCTTCGGGGGCACGTGTGTGGGATGCTAACAAAACATTTTTCTTATTTAGAAGCACATTGAAATTCCTTTTTTCTTGCACAGACATAAAGCCAGACTTTCAAAGCAGCAGCACCGAATATTCAGGATAATGAAAGGTATTTTCTTTTTGGCACGTACCTGGATTTGGATAGGTACGCCTGGGAATGCATCGACCAGGGGTAAGTTTGGATTCCACGTGGAAACCTGCACAGACGTGCACTTTGGGGAACATTCCCACACGGACCAGAACCAGCTCCTTACACAACTACACCCCCGAGGAAGGGCCTGCGCTTTCTTTGCATTCATATCCAACTCCTATCCTTGCAGATGCCGAACACACACGCGCGCGCGAGGGTCCCTTGGGAGCCGGAGCCTGCCCGAGCCCCGCCAGTCGATGTATGCATATGAGCCCGCGCTCGGCAAGCCGACTTAGGATTGATTTTTGTCTTTAGGATTCAGGCTGCAATTGATTTCTCTCCGACAAGAAGCTTTGCACCTCACGAAACGCAGAGATCCTCTTGGAAACGCACCGCAGCTGGCAGCGGGGCTGCGGGCAGGGAAAATTGCCCTCATTTTTAAAGCTTTTAGTAACTCCAAGAGAAAACCCAAACGGCTGAGGTTCTGCAGGTGGTGGGGTAGGAGGGATGGGGGGATATGGGGGCGGGTTCTGAGAAGGCAGCCCCGGCAGGGAAAGACCTTGCCGAAGCGTTTCCACACCTTGGTGTGCGTAGGAGGAATGTCTAATGCTGTTGGACTTGAGCTGGTTAGAAAAATGTCATTCTGCTGCCTGGCTTTCGCCGTTTCTCTTTCCTCTCCTGGCTAATCCCGAATAGATTGCACCCCGCCAAACCCCTCGTTTCTGGATCTCCTGAGGGTGGGCACACTCCAGGCCAGCACCCAGCCATGTCCTGGGGACATCAGCTGGCCGGGAGCGATGTGCCCAAGGAGCAGGGGTGCAGGAAGACCCCAGACCCCCCGAGCCACCCTTAAGCTAGCACTCTGCAACCCAGAAAGTCCAAACCCCGACTCACCTTGTGTCTCCAGCCGCGAGGAAGCTTTCCGTGTGTTCAACAAAGCTTGCTGCTCCTGAAAAATCCTCTTCTTTGCCGCACACCAGTGTTTTCCAGGCGCTCTGACCACTTTGCCAGTGGGAAAGCCTTTCCTGGGGGCAGTGAAGCTCGGGAGATGCAAAGCCCGGCCGCAGACAGGAGTCAGCAGTAGCCAAGGTGTGGAGGTTTGCTCACCGACATTCCCAGGCAGGGATTTTCCAAAGCAAAGCCCAGCAAGGAGCAAATCCAGCCAGGCAACCTCCCAGCAGCCCTCTCCCTCCAGCCAAAAGCCCTCCCAGGCTTTGGAGCTGCCCTTTAAAGGCAAACTGCGTGGACGAGCTGAGTGCCCACAGCTGTGCCCAGATCTCAGCCCCCCAGCAACCCTCCTTGGAAAGTGCAGTACCAGCTCCTCCTGCCTCACCTTCCCAGGACTGGTGACAGAGCTGGAATGGTGTGAAGGAGGTGGGTGCCTGCCACCCCATCCCCAGTTTCACAGATGTGCTCTCCCCTGGCAAGCCGCAACGCCCGGCGTGTTTCCACTGGAAATGTCATTGGGAACCTTGAGCGGAGACTAGGAGTTGTCATTTACACACACATGCAATATTCCAACTCCGCCTGCTCTGCCAGCTGGGACACACGTCGGCACCGCTTTCCGCGGCACGTGGCGTGGTCCGACCTTACCGCATCCCACCGTGTCCCGCAGCGCCCCACCCAGCCTGGCGAGCCACGCAGCATCTTCCATCTTCTTTGGACAAGGGGGCTCAGCTTTTTCCTTCACCTTACACACACGTTTTCCAAACCTCCCTGAATTCGCCCGTCGGAGCGGCAGGCGGGAGCGCTTGCTCGCGCATTCCGACCTGCTGAGGTTGTTTACCCACGCGCCTCGAAGTGGGGATCACGAGGCTACAACGGCCTTTGAGTAGCGTTGAGAGCTTTCAAGATTACACCCACTGAAGTAGCAATTAATGTTTGTTTTATTATGTTCTGGGGAATGATCGGCCAACAAGATAATTCAAATAAAGCAGAACATGTTCCGATTGAGCACTGTTTAAAGGCTGATTCATGGCAAACTGGCCCGTGCAAAGGACTAATAATTAAGAGAAAAGGCACAAGCAGGAGCACACTCGCCATTTATCTGCCTTTTATGTAATTAAAATGATGGAAATTATGGCTTAATGAGTGGAAATTGGATGTGCTCTTGAGAGTTTTGCGTATCCTGTTTTCCTACCC
>NW_010246018.1:0-18132 GCF_000690775.1 Eurypyga helias
CAGCGGCTGGGCTTACGGCCTGCGGGCAGCTCCCTCCACCGCCACCACTGCCACCACCTCCCTTCTCGTGCCCTGCTGTTACACCATCGCCCAGCTCGGCCAAACTCCCTCAGAGCAAACTTTATTCTGCACCAAAGGAGGATTGCAACTGTATCCCACCACAACTGGACTCCCTAACCATTGTCCCAATTTATTTTTTTAAGCTAAATAAAGCTTTATGCTATTCATTTCCTCAGTGTGCCACTATTTGTAAACATCCAGCTTTTTGGTCCAGAAATATTAACGGATTGGCTGAAGACAGATGTAAACAAAAAAGAAAGGCCTAAGAATTTATTTTGTATAAAACCAGATTGCAGAAGCTTCCTATGGGAGTCACAGATGGAAACTCTGGAATGCACAAGTATTCAGTGACAGATTTTCCTTCACTTTAGGTAGAGGCCTAATCATTCCAATCCCATTACCTGTTCCCGTGCAATCTGTTCCTGAGAATATTAATGGTATGTTACTGCATTTTCATGCTTATAATCTGCACCTTATCTGCATTTTAAGATGCTAAACATACACCCTCACAATTCAGTAACCCTTATACAGGTGAAAGCTGATCCCAAAGGTGCTCCCCACCACAGGACACTAACCTTCCACAGCCTGTTCCACAACCCTGGCTGGCACTTTTCACGTCACTCTTTCTTTCCTTAGTTCTGTCTGATCGGTCAGTCTATAACGTGCTGCTAGAAACATAACTAGAAAAGCAAAGGAGAACGAGCTCTCACGTAGCAGAATGTTCACAATCTTTTCTACTTCGTGGAAAACCCTGGAATCTTCACCTTAAACACATGGGAATCTCCATCACAGCACTGCCCACAACAGAACTACCATTTGAAAAAGGGTGCCTTTTCCCACACTATGAAGATAATAGATAGCATCGCAACTAAACTACGTAATATTTGAACATATTTTGGACTAACGTCCTACTACTTTAACATTTAAACACACAGCATATTTGAAGAAATCCAAACCATGACCGAAAGGACCTAATCTAAACACCTTGAGGATGACTAAACTGACTTGCAGATGGTCAAATTAGAGAAATAAGCATGCCACCTGCTGATCAAGGCTTAACCACTAAATCTGTGTGGCAACCCAAAGAGAATGAAGTAGCATTTCAAAATCAAGTGCCAGTATGATGACAGCCATCAGCAGCAGAGAAGATTTTGTTTTGGGCATTACTATAAGGTAGATGTTCATGATGAGCGAGCTGACCCTCTTAAATACCATTGTGTTGCCTATTCGGAAACTACTATCTGCATCAATTTAGTTACTAGTGACTCTATGTAGATCAAGTCTGGTGTTAAGGACATAACCACTTCTTACCTGGAAGAGAAACACTCAGGAGGAGGATACAAGCTGAAGGTATCCCAGAAACATCTGTACTCTTTGAAGAGCAGGCACAGCACTATATTCCTATTTAGGCATCATTTCCCAAAGCTCCATTCAAGACCCCAAAGCTACAGAGAGTTAATGGAGATACTGAAGTTCTCCACTTTTTGCTTCTTACTAAAGAAAGCAAAAGTTTTTGACGATCTACTATTCCTAATATCTCTGTGTAAAGGAGGAATACCAAATTATCAGAGCAATAGAATGTGAGGATAGGCTCTGTTTACACGTGGGTCTCGAAGGAACGAGAAAAGCAATGCTGCTGGTAATTCCAGAATTCTATTTCCTATTCTATTTTCTCCTTCTAAAGTAGTCTTGAATTTGTAGTTCCACTGTGAAGATCAAACTTTCTATTATAACAGCCTGTGATCACCAATGATATTCGTAACACTTCATTACAGATGCAATGGTCTGGCCAACTTACAAATCTGGAAATTGTTTTTGCCACTTCAATTTTCTCTCCTTGGAGTGGGAATGCTGTCTCATAATGGTAGGTGAGTAACAGCTGCCTCACCTTGTCACAACACTGGCTACCAACAACAGAGCTTTAAGTGATTTTCTAGATGTACAACTTGAAATACTGTGAGATTTCCTGATGCTTGCAAAAGATACTCTAAGAAAAAGGTAGGTTGTAATAATATCTGAATATAATTTCACTTCTGAACTTACAATATTTTTACTGCACCCTTTATCACTGGATTTTTCCTTACCCAGATCTGTATCATAGTTCAAATAGGAATTTACAAAACCAGACTAAATCCCAACAATTCCTACATGCTGGTCTCTCAAAACCAACAACGACACATCAACCATCTCTAACTGCCCTACAGAAAATGGCTTCAAAGTAGCAAATAGTTTTCTGAACTAAGTAGAATAAGCTGGGCACCTGTAATTAAAACTCTCAGCATAATCAGCAAGCACCCCTAGTTGTAGCCTCCAAACACTCTGCAAATCAAATCACAATTCCTGCTTATTATCAGGGTGAAGGAAGGGTAGAGGCAAAGAAACATTTTCCTTAATATTTTTAAGTCTCTTCAAGTCATGTCTAACCATCACCATCTCTTTTCACCAAACCATCAAAGTAAAATATAACATTCAACTCAATTTTCTGAAAGATGCATAAATTGACATATAAAGATTTAAAACTAATGACAAATTCTAACAATTTTCTGAGGAAATCTATAAACCAGTGTTGTTCTTTCCTTCCAGATTTTCCTAAGATGTCTCTGCTCTGGGACACCTGTGGCAGCATCGATGATTCAATCACCAGCCACTGCTGCTCCGTCTATTTCATATTATACTACAAACACGCAGTACTCAGCAGTTGTTTGAGGCAAGACTGGGGGGTGGGAGGGTGGGGGTGTGTTTGATTGTTTTTTTTCAACTGCAGACTTTATTTTCCACTTTTGACATGCCAGACTTCCTCCTATCCTCTAAATTGTTTGTAAATTTGATGAGACATGGGTTGCAACTACCCAATTTTAACACCCAGCAAACAAACAAACAAACCAGGGACTTACAGACAACACCACAAAGGGAGTAACTCTTTAGAAGCCTGTTTTCCACTACTGAAGTTTACCTTACTATGCCAAGGCAACAGACTATGGTAGTGCTACTTATATTACTCTCCTTCATATTTTTACACTGTAGGAATGTTACATAGTACATCATCCTGCCAACTCTCAAATCCTAGGATCTTGGCATTGAACAGATCCTCTTTAATGGCCCAAGACTTAGCTCTTTCCCAACTTTTCAGCAAATGTTTTACGTTCAGAGCTATACACATTTCTATCAGCCTTTATCTGTATGATACAAAGCAGGATAAACCACAGCCATGTATATTTGGTTAGTTATGAGCGCTATTAAATCACTGATACATTCAATGAACAATGATGACCCTCTGAGTTTGAAATAGGAGAATATGGGCTTGAACTTGAAAGGCTGTATTTAACTGTATCTTAAATAAACTATTATTTCACCAGCTGAGTGGTGTCAGATATGCCAGGCACCTTACTACTTCCTGGAAACTAAGCAGGGCCGTGCAAAGTGAACCTTGAATGTGGGACATAGCTTAGTTTAGTAACTGCACAGGTTTTTAGAGCAAAATGAGGATAGAGTCACCAGTAATTAGAAAACGCTGAGAAAATGTTCTGTGGCTGCATCACATTTCGTTGCATGGAAATCAGTAGTATTATGGCTTTCTTCCTTACCTCTGTTCTTTTCCCCACTCTCCCTCAAAACTAACAACTATTCTTCTTTGATGCAACATGTTTACAGTGATTCGCCACCAGAACGCTATTTAATATGTACATGGCAAGTGACATAGAAAAAGGAATAAAAGCTTTCTTTTGCTGAAGCTTGTAGATTCAGGGTTTCATGCGAGAGGATCTGTCTGTAAAACACACAGCAGAAATAGCAAAGAAGCGTCAGTTAAAGAGGTTACAAAGACAAGGCAGTACAACCCCAAGAAAGATGACACTTGCTCTTAAGGCTTCATAAATGGAGCATACTTCCCTAACAAAGTATACACAGCCACCAGGAAAAGACCATCTTGAAGCACTCAAATCACTGAAGTTAAGACTTTGGTTCAAAACCATCTGCACATGACCAAGACCACAACTATTCTTTTCCCACTTTCCCAAGTGAAAATTTCTGAGCTACAAATACTGTTGTGTAGTAAGAAGGCAGAGTTATCTTTTATATAGGGCTCATTAAAAATACTGCATTCTGTGAAGCAGGGAAATAAAAAATACGTTAGCTTGATACGCAAAGGTACAGAATCCATGGCTTGGCAAGACCTATCGTCGTTTACCATTTCTTTGTATGACTAAATGGATGTATACAGCTAATCTGAGTTTTATTCATTATATAAAGGTGTTTATTCTTTCTGTTCATTTGGCCAAGCAATATCATGCGAAGACAAAAGTAGACCAATTCTGCAAAAAAACAGAAGGACAAAACAATATACAACAGCAGAAGTGCTAGAATATGGACCAACTCTACACAACTTGCCCTCTGTAGCAAGAATTCATTTTTGTCAATTAAGATACCATGTCATTCCATATTGCAGTTCATTTTTAAAACTTATTTCTGACGTAGTTACTGAATTTCTTTATTAAATCTGCAGTGTTTTGCCTCTTCATTACTACACTGCTTGTAGTAATGAAAATGGCAGAAAGGGATTCAAGGATTAAAAAGGGTTGGGGGGGAAGGGGTGGGAACAAAGAAGCCATGACTTTTCCATTAGTAATTCGTTGACATAGTTTCTATGACTGATTCTATCATCTAAGAAACTTATTTTTAATGTTTTTTCTTAATATCTGAATTCAATATTCAATTCTGATCAGATCATTCTTTTTCAAACTAGAGGAGTCCCAGTTTTTATCACAGAATAAATACCTAACGTTAATCATCTAAGTTTGAAATGGGTCAGCTGAAAAATAAATGGAACAAATAACAAAAAACGAGACATACTAAACATAAACTGTAGGAGTCTGCATGTTAAAGGATTACTTTTACTTAGTTAACATCTGTTGAAAAATAAAGAGAAAAGAATATTTTTATATTGGTCCCATACACACACACCATCATCCATTGTAGCAAAAGGTTGTCATACACATTTGAAATCACTTAATATTTTGATTTTTACTAAGCATGGGATCTCACAACATTTCAAGTTAGAAATATTTGCAGTCAAAAGAGAGAAACCACTGTAAAAGAAAAATCACCAGCGGAACTCCTGATCATTTAAGAGTGAATGTACCATTCCACACTACCTTACATTCAGTTACTTGCTGAGCACCTTTCTCTGCCCTGTAACCTAGAATCATACAAACCTCAAGTCTAATTTCATGGGGTTTTCATAATTTAATTTTCACTTTATCCATCTTTTCACAGTGCCTGGGTAAGCACAAGTTGGCAACACAGGGGTTTTCATTTTACTCTTTTCATACTGAAGTTAAAACTGATTTATATTTTCTTACTTGGCTGTATCACTTTTCAGTATTCTTCCAACCTAACTTCTCTAGACACATTATAGACAAAGAAACTGCATTTTAAAATGACAGCCAAATGGGTCTTGAGGAAGGTTGTTGATGAAATAAATTAGTATGTCCTTAGTTAAGCTACAGTGTACTGCCAATATACTCCTACAGGCTCTGATCCAAAGCCCATTGACTTCAGTGAGGTTTGGGTCAGATCCACTGTAAAAAGAACTTAATTCAGTAATGGCAAGTGAAATCCAAGATGTATAATCTGATTAGAAAACATTCCAAGTAACACTGTGAATAATGTTGGTGACTTTTTCACAGTTCATGCAGATTTTTAGTTCCTTAAACTATTATTAAAAAAGTCTGGAATTTATAGTTTTTGCCAACCACGCTGTCACAACTTAATTGAGCAGCTGTCAACTGTTAGAAAATAACTGCATCATCATCCATTTTAGAAGAACTAGTGTGGGAAGTGAAACACTTACATGGGATCTAAAGTTTCTGGAGTCATGGTAATTAATCTGTTTTCATCAGGTGACCATGAGTCATCATTTTATCAGCAGTTTAAAGGATTTTCACAATAGTTGAACATCATCAGTGCTCATGCTTAGCAATGACTGTAGCAGAATACTGAAATAGGGTGCCATGTCCTGTGGTATCATCATTTAAGGAGAAGTTTGGCTATTGAGTCAAGAAAAATACTGCAAAGTCATGGTTGAGTAAGTGTGCAGCAAACACAAAATGTCCAGAAATTAAGTTTTTATTTGAGAATTGAAAGTAAGCAATAATTCTGCTTTTAAAAATAGATGCCTTTTAAGGAAGTTGAACCACATGGATGAAACATAAGGAAAGAATAAAATGTTTCGTCAGTCTCTCTTCTCCCTTTTACTCCATAGTCCAGTCAGAACACACTCATATATCAAACACTCATCTGACTTCTACGTATTAGAGTCCATCTACATCGTCCAGGGTAGGGAGAGGCCACACAAAGCAATACAACAAGTTAATATATAAATTTTCATGATGCTAACATCAAGAGTAAAATCTGCATCACTGTAGCATTAAACTGTTTGCACATGGCATTAGCAGGTACTATATGAAATGTGGATCCCTTTACCTCCCAGCCTACTAACCTCCATCTGAACTCACTGGAAAGAATTGAAGAATTTCACCTACAGTGCAAGCTGAAGCCTCTCCCAGGACCTAAAGACATTCAGTGACCCCATGCAGCATCTCTGCTAAGCCCTGATGTTTTGCTGGACTCAGAGAGATTGAAGTCTTCTAAGTTTCCCATCCCTTCCTCCTCCACTGCTGGACTCGGTGGTACTGCCTGCTTGACCCCTAAGATCTCCAAGAAGCAGAACAGTGGAGATTTAAGATATGGTAGTTCTGGTCAGAAAGAAAACATATGCCAAATATCGCGGTGGTTACATCTTTGAATTAGTAAAAAAATCTAAAAAAAAATATCACTTGGTATGGTGTGTATTTAGAACCCTGTACCACTGCCACAATAGTATAATGCTCACTACTAGCAAAACCCTCATTTTCTGGCACAACTGGTATTTTTAAAAGTAAGTATATATTTGAATTACCAAAAAAAGTAATGCAAGTTGAACCATTCTTTTCTTCCTCATTTGAAGTGATCCCCATGAAAGCAGTGCTTCCACTACTGATGTTTATCCCTCTGGCTTCCTATTCCTTTCTCCTTCTGCTAACACTTTAATCTCTCAACTCTTCATTCACTCATCATTTCCCTAGGCTTGAAAATTAATCCTCTGAGGTCAGTGAGGAAACTTCCATTGACTCCAGGAGGTTTAGAATTTGATTGTACACTTAATTTTCCTCCCCCCTCTACCTCCCAACTTCCTCTTTTCTTTCTTCTGGAACTTATTTACTCATCACTTCAGTCATTCCATATCTGGTCCCATGAAATTGGGACTTAAATGCAGAGTTAAGAGAACTAAATAGATGTCCCTCAATCCATTATTATTGTTTCCTACTTCCTATTATAGATCATATTCTCCCTCACCCCCGGTCCATTTTTCTCTTCTTTAAGACTTTTAAGCCCTTTTAGACAAGCATCATATTTTTCTGCATTCATACAGAAATGAACATCACAGCCGAGAGAAGCGTATGATGGTATGTGACAGTAACAACTCCAACCACCTGTATTCATAATTGTTCTGAGCAATGCCACTTTAGGATAGCTACATCTCTAGAAAAATCAAGCAACTAATGGCTAATATAGCTATTTCTTAAAGCCCCAAAAAGCAAAAATAAAGAACACACAGTATGCATAAAATTCAACAACCTTTGATCAGTTTGGAGAACACCAGTACCTTATTTTCAAGTTTTAAAATACTTTTACAGGTTCTATCTAATTGCAGAAAACCTCAGCTTAGGACATTTCCAAGGAAACATTTGTGAGTTCTCCAACTACAAGAATTTCACATACAAATCTCTTAGTTTTGCAATGGAGAAAAGAAACTGACATCAGAAAACACTGTATTTGTTAGCTATTTTAACCAAGCACACTCTAAAATAACATACCTCAAAACAGAAATCAGTATGCTAACAAGTTCAGAACTATGCATGTAAAAAAGCATCTGTAGTATTAGGCTAGTAACTCTAAGCAGCCACAACATATGAAAAAATTATTTTAAACAGAGTATACCTTATTCTTGCTCTCCACTTGAGAGTACTGCATTCATTTACCTGTGGACTTAATATAGCAGCAAAATGCATTTACTATCCTCCATTACTCATTATATGGGATCAGAGAAAACTTTAAAATTAGTTTTAAAAAAATCTACTCATCTCCCTAGTATTTTTCTCCCCGAATAACTCATAAGCAGCAGCAAACGCCACTTTCTCACAGGGCAAAATATTTACAGAAGTAATGATCAGCTAGTTCGGTGGCCACACTTCATGGAACCTTTTAACCCATCTAGCCCATTTAGATGTCATCTAAGAATCATCCAAACAGAGATATCTGATACAGAAATCTGTGTCAACATACTATCCCTGTAGTACATTTCAACTGGTAGCTAAGAAAAAAAAAAAAAAAAAAGGCAGCACTGGAAAGGCCAGAGATAGAGTAAAGCTTTAGCATTAGAAATCTATTAACATATTTAAGCACGCATGGAAATACCAAAGGCGGCCACTTCCAAATAAACTTCTTAGACTAGCAAAGTCTAAGTTATTGTCTGGCAAAGACTTCTTAACACTTCCATCTACCTGCTGTTAGGGCCTATAATGAACGTTCGTTCTGTGCACACTTTCTTTCTTGGAGCATTTCTAAGATATGCCAAAACAGATGTTAAAATGCTTTTGATTATAAATCAGTACCTTCATGATTACAATAAAGTAATCAGCATTAAAAAAAGGTGAAGGATACATACACAAGCCAAACACAGGGGAAAATTGACATTACATATTGTCATTTTTCCGTCCAATCATTTATGGTACTTCCATCTTTGTTCCCAATGTAAAACAGAAAAACACCCTCTCAGCTTTGAAGGAACTTGCAATTTAAAGCAATCAAAAAGTTCGAACAAGGAAGGACCAAGAAGTGTCATATATACTTGCAGCATCCAATAATTTAAATTGATAACAAGGAACACTGCTGAAAAAAATCAACTGCAGTGTGCTGGATGACCAGAGGAAACATTGAAACTATAATTATCCTAATCCAAGATATGCAGTTGCAAAGGCCTACAGATCCAAGAGAGAACAGAGAGCTCTTAATTTCTCAAAGTCGGAAACAGCAAAGTGAAAAAGCTTTGAGTTGAGCCATTGACATGTAGTAACAACTTAAAGTCTACAGTACTTGGCAAACAAATGAATTACAGAAAACAGTAAATGAATTTTTTCTATTATATCCATAAAAATTACTATATTTAGTTCTGCAGTTTGGCATGAATACAGTCAATTTACACAATTCTGGAAGAGAATTCTTTCTACTTTGTCCAAAGATTTATAAAAGGCCCTAGTGATATTATTTTTCAAATCCATATAGAGTTCGTGATTTTGCTTTAAGCCTTAGCAATTAAAGTTAAGATTTATTTCTCAACACAGCCATAAAATATTTTAGCAACACATACAGAAATCTTAATTAAATTCATATGTCTTATTTTCCAGATTTGGGGGTATTTTACCATGCAGCACTTCATGAAGTATCAGTATTTCCTAAAACTGAAAATTGCTCATCTAATTAGCTTGCTTAGAATATTCTGTATTGCACATCACAACACTATGGTATCCAGCCACTTCACAAGTGAAGAAAGTGTATTTAGGACCTAACTGTAGTTTTTGAATTAAGGTTTAAAGCTATTTTACGGCATCAATTATTTTATTTCAATGGCTTTTAATTGCCCATAAACCCAAGTTTAGGATGGCCTTTCAAAAATAGGCCAACTACTCCCTCTACTGAAAATAATTGACCATTACACCAGAGGTACAGAGACTCACAAAATACATGTTGTTGAGAAGCAAAGACATTAAACAAATTATAAGTGTTTTGCTCTTAATTACGTGCCACTCAGCTAAGAATTGAAAGATTGATAAGCCGTACTTTCTGCTCTCTTACCAAAAAAGCTTAACATACAGAAGCATACAAAATCTATAAAATTAAAAGTAGAGAATGTAGGAGGACAAGGAGGACAAGTTAAACATTTTCAGAGTCAGGAAAATAAACCTATCAATTTCAAACACGAAGAACCTATAGTATTTTCTATACCCTCCCAGCAGAGAGGAGTGGAATGTTTTCTGCCTTTTAATGAAGAATCTTCTGCACAGGGATCTTCCTTGATAAATTTATGCGAAGGTTGAACAGTCTTTAAAAAGGGAATATTCACATTAAATACAAATCCGGTGAACGTAAAGCAGCAAAAATTCACACACGACATCTCTGATTAACAAGTAAAACGTTATGCATCTCTGCACAAACTGAATTCCAATCAGCTCTTCACCTATGTACATTATATATTTGATACATTTTAGTGAAGGCAAAGTCAATATGCATTAATTTTCAGCATTCAGTATACACAAAAACTTAGTCTAATTTCTCCAGCAGTACCAGAAAAAAATAAAGTTGCATCTCACTGGCACTCTCAGAAGTACCTATGATATTGGTGACCTACCACCACATGCTCAATAAGAATCTAACTATTTGCTCAGTCAGTGACATTAAACTGCTTGGTGAGAGCCATGGTACACAGTGAAAGCCAATGAAGTGTCTATGCTGAATCAGCACACTGATAATGTGGGTCAGTAATCAAGTATCTTAAGGCTTTTTATCTAGTGAAGGTATTTCAACTCACACCACTTATTTTCTTGAGCACTTGCATTAATGATATCAATAGTTCTCAGCTGAGAAAAACAATGCCTTCAGTTTCAGCTCCTGCTGTTACCCACATCAGTAGCATGTGGTAACAGAGAAAATGTGCCCAAAATCACTTCTCTCAACTCCTGTATCAGTTCTGCTGTAGTGAATGATACAGACATCATACTGTCAGTTTAAGGCTTGCAATCACATTACGCAGTAAGAAAAAGTAAAGCAAACATCACACTAAATGACAGCAGTTTTCTCTGGAAAAGAGCACATAGCACACAAAAATTGTTTGGACTCTGTTGAACAGGTTGGTTACCCACAAAACCAAAACTTCAACAGCTTCCACAGCCTAATCAGTCAGGAAGGTTTTTGTAGCTGCCCTCCAAAATACCCAAGCTCATCCACAGAGGAAAAAAAGTCTTTTACGTTAAGAAAATTCCTGGAAATAAATATTTCCAAGGGAGTAATATATTGCACCAATCACTTTGAAATGTATGCATTACCTAAACTACCCTAGGCACATGAGAACACAGAGACAAGAGAGAAGGCCCAAAAGAGAAGGTTTCACAGCCTTTACTGAACAATTCATTTTATTTACTGATAAGCTTGTATAGTTACAGTAGAAGAATTATGAAGTGCTATGTTTGTTACAGAATGTTTCGAAAAGCATTACTCCTCAGATACATGACCAAAAGCCAGAGACTGGTTGCAAAACAAATTGCAATGACATTTTACTGGACATAAGACAACTAATCCCCAAAATTGGCAAAAGAAGCAAAAAAGTTGCAAATAAAGAGTCAGCTGTGATAAATAGTTCAAGAACATTGCTACGCCTTAAACCAGGAACAGAGATTATCTGGGAAGTACACAAATAATGCTGCAAGATTACAGTAAAAGAAGAATCAACCCTAAACTTTATTTCAGGTAGCAAATGTTGTTTTACTGAGAATTCATGTAGTTTCTAAGTCTAACTACCCAACTAATCACTTCTAGTTACACGATTCATCTGACCTCAGACGCAAACTGCTATCATACAGCAGCGATTCAAGAACTTCGCTTCCAAAGAGACAGAACAGCTGACACAAAATATGTTACTATAACCATAAGCCTAAAGGATGCACCTCTTCATAATTAACCTTTAAGATAAATGTACACACATTCTAAGCAGTATTACACTTTTTTTTTTTTTAAACGAAGGCTATGACATTCCACTTACCTTAATGACAAATTTGTTGGATGCCATGATAGATGGGTCAGTGGAAGCTGGTCCTATAAAAATATCAATTAAAAGTAATCAGCACTACAGAAAACCTCAGATCTCTACACCAACAGAGAAGGACTTGGAAAATCTATTACTCATTTTTTTGAATACTGCTGTTCTTTCAACCCCATATTCTGCTTTACGAAAACCAAGGAAAACTCTTATTTAAAGGAGAATTACTTAGCTACCTGTGTCGGGTTTTTTTAGTGAGTCTCATAAGTGTTTAAGCACTTAACATCCAACACAGAACTATTTTTCAGAGCAGGACCAAGACAGAGACAAACCCACCTTCTTATCCTCAAGAAGCCTTCCAGGGAGTAGCAAACTAAACCTTTAATATTCCCTTACTACTGTCTCAACCACTGGTCCCTATGTGTATGGTCCCTGGCCTAGTTTCTCTTTCAAAGTAATGGCTTCATATAAAACCCCTTTACTTAAAGACAGAAAGAGTGAAGAAGCAAAGATGAAGGAAACACGCAAAATTAAAAAAGGTATTGTTTTTCAAGAAAAAACAATCTTAATACATGAAACAATACCTGCTATAGTCAAGAGTCCTTAAACCTCTCTCTACATAAAGTTCATCCTTTCCTATCTTGTGGATACTCCATTTCTACCTAGCTATGGACCCCACAGCAGACTGCATACAACAGCCCTATAGAAATAACATCCTCCACCACACTCTCTTAACAAGGTCTCAGCCGCACTTCGCAAACTTCAACACTGGCTTTCAGACCAAGCAGCATTAAGCAGACTTCATAAGTGAGACCCAGTCACTACCTGTAGTTCTGGTAATCAGTAATATCAGAGTCTAAACCAGTTCACAAACAAAGCACTGTCACTTTTTTTTTTTTTAATATGAAACTATGGCTTTTGGTGCACCTAGTATGCATATATAGATCATGTGTATATTTAAAATTTTAGTCTACTGCACACATAAAGCAATGTGCCTGAACCTTATTGTGGTTGCACAAAAGTAACATGAACTTCAGACGTCCTCTTCTCTTGCTTATCCCAAGAAGGAGTTAGATTGCTTAATTTGGGATATGGATCCTGTCCCTGCCTCAGACCATTCCAAGTAACTCAGGAAGAATTAATTCATGCTGGAAGTTAAATGTGCTCACTCTTGGGCACAAGAAGAAACGTTCAATTAATTGCTAAAATTCCCCCCACACACCCTTAGAAGAACACTATCTCACTCAAATGACTACAAGCTTCAAACTGGCTTGCAAGCCAAACCACAAGTCTAGCCACCTTCCACACCAGTTTCAGCATTTTTACTGCCCTCTCCCTCACAAACTGACAACAACTACATCACAGCACTGAAACTGCTGGGGAAGTTCATCATTCTTCACATAAATGGGAGCTAAACATTCACTTGTCAAAAGGCAGATTAGGCTAAATTCATGAAAGTGTTTCCAGCTAAGCCAACAACGTTGGGATTCAAAGGAGACATGGAATGGGCCCTATGGTATCAAATTAGTATCTACAAAAAAAACAGGAATAAAAAAATTAAGACATATTCTATTTTCTCACAGAACAGGAACAAAGGCAACAGACAAGAAAGAGACCTGGAATGGCCAGAAAACCAGGTGAGCATGGGTCTCAGTATGCTCATACAAAAGAGAGTACCCAAACAATAGAGTTTAAGCTCCAACATCAAGAAAAAACGAAAACAAAAACCAAAACAAAACCAAGTGCCAGTAGCTGCTGCCTGCAATAGATGAACTGCAACAGAAACTACACTGAGAATAGAGCTGCCTCTTACACTCCTAAGTTTGCCAAAGCATTAGTCTCTTAACAAGAAAGAAAGATCTGGTCGATTTTGTAAGAGACAGTATAGGAAAATACTAAGAATGCAGGAAGACATACCCGTTTCTCACTGCATACTTCAAGTCACTGTAAAGCACAGCGATAGAGCTGTCAAAATTTCAGGCTATGTCAGGTTGGTGATAAGTGGCTCTGTCAGGCACTACACTTACACATTTAAAATGGTAGTCGTTGCCCCTATTTAACTTCAAAAAAAATGCAAAGCAAGATAAAGACCCACTTTACAACTACACAGCGGAGCACAGATCGTTTTGAACTAAATAAGCACTTCTATGCAGTGCTTCCATACCAGATACACAAATACTGAGCCTGAGATTGCAAAACAACTACAAGAAAACGTGACAGTAACAGGGCACAATTCCATATACTAGCTCACGGGAAACTCCCTATTACTGCAGAGATCGTATTCTATATATCATATCAATATCTAAGCAGGAAGAAACAGAACAGTAAAAGGATAGAAAACAGTGAGAAGTAAAACAGTCATTACTGTAATCAGGTTAAAATGAGTTTGAACTGTGAACCACTCTGCAAGTAACTGATGAAAAGAAACTTTAATATAGTTAATAAAATGGTTCAACTATGTTCTGGGAAAACTCCAAGTTGGAGCTTTTACCAGCTGAGCAGTAAGAGTAAGCAGAGTTACTGAGAGCAAATTGCATTTTCAAGGAACAGTCATGCAGACACAAGGTAGAATACCTTGTGCCACAGGAGTATCATTCTCCATTGCACAAAACGTCCCTAGAAACGTCTCTGTTTTATCGGATTAAATGCTGTCAGCTTTACCGAAAGCAATTCGAGAAACACAACATAAGAACAATGACTCGACTACTTGGGACATCACATTTCAATTCAGTCCTATAGTAAGGTGCTCTGCTGTAGAAGTGAACATAGTAGAACACCTCTAAGAAGTATCCTAGTAGGAGATAAAACTCAAATTCTTGAAACAGCGGCTGCTTGAACTAGGTCAGAAGAGATGCTAAAGGAGAAATGGCAGCCACTAAGTGAAAAATGCACTTCTCGGTTCCTTGTGACAGTGTACAAGATTGTGTTCTTGTAGTTAAAGCACTCCAAGGAAAGACTACCCATCCCAACATGCAAAAACAAAAAGCAGATAATAAGATATACAACAGCCCTTTCAAAAAACCACAAACCTGGTCACGTACAACTCTTCAGATTCGCTTAAAAAAAAGTCTCAGCAGCATTTCAGGATTGGGGTTTTCATTTTAATGAAAGGCTAGCATCTCGAGCTTTACTAACAATCCCTACCTCCCCCACCACCCACCCCCTCCAAAACAAAAGGGATTAGGAAAAAGGAGAGTGTTAAATGCAATAGTCTCTTCTCCAAGCAGCTAGAACCATAACCTCAAGTCAGGAAACCTGTAATTTCACACACAGATTGCTGTGGAGCACACCGTCAACTCAGAGGTCCATGACAGCAGTGAACAAACTTAACATTTACACGGAATTACTTGCACTTTGGGATACGGTAAAACACAAGGTACTTTGCCTCATGCTTCCAGGGACATCCTTCACCTAGATTGTACATAATTTTTGAGCTGCATATGCCACAAAATTCACAATGATGCTGTAGGCCTGTGACCTGAAGAACAATATTTGGACTGCTAATATTTTATCCGTTAGCCCTTACAGTAGCGATAACATGAAGAAGAGTTGCAACAAAACACGCCAGAACATCATCTCTTCTCGAAACGCTCATGAGCTGCTTGAGAACAAAGCACGTGGATGAACCAGCTCAACTTACCCCAGCATCACCAATCTCTCTTTTTGTTAACTATTTCCCACTCAGAATACAACCACTGCAACATGTCTGCTACTGCTGTGAGAAGAACTACCAGCTGGCGGAAAGGCTCACCAAATCCAATTCACAAAATAATAGAAAAACATATGTATTAAAAAAAAACCAACAGTGTGCAAGAAAATTTACCTTTGGCTCAATTTGCTCTTTATGAGAGTAAGCTGACTTTGGGAGTTTGCCAACTACCCCTGCATTTGCCATATAAAAAACATAAAGCCAGCAGACAAAATAAACGTTGGCAAATCCTTAGAAAACCAAAACCAGTGCATCTAATGTGTGAACCATCAGGAAAGTCCATGAACTGTCACAGATGGAAAAAACACCCAACCCTAAGGCATCAGAAAGTGACGAAAAATCCAGTAAATGCACCAAGCCCCAAAATGCTTTGCCGTTTCTGTGTTGAATAAAAAAGCAAACAACAAGAAACAGATCTATTACAGTTGTTACTATTTGGTAACAATGCTGTTTCGTGGAATGCCTCACCTGCTGCAAACTAACACGAGCTTCTAAAAGAAACCATGCATAAGGAAACATGAAGATAAACAAATTAAGTCAGAAAAACTCCTCCCAGAAAATATGTGTTTATATATAAATATTTTTAAAGGTATTGCTATAGTATTTGTAGGATTTCAACATCTCAATTTTTGACAGATGGCCTGTACAAGAAAAAATTACCTAGAACTAAACACATAGCCTCCCTGTAGCTAGAGTAAAGCACACTTCAAAACTAACGTGGCAGAGTATCTTTCCTAAACATGATGCTAAACCGAACAGTAGACACCCAGGAGATGCCTGGAAACATGGCCTCCCAGAGAGCAAGCTAAAGTTTGCTGCCGGCTGATGAACAGAATCTCACCTTAGCTAAGAAGTAGCTTCCTGTGGTGAGAGAATTTGGAACTCAGACCCTCAAACCCCCTGCCACACACACCCACTTGAAAATGCAGCAGCTTCTAACACAACAGCTGCAAACTATTCACACACTTCCCATCTCTGGGTGCCTTTACCACGTGTGGGGAGAGGTGGGCACCTGAAAAAGGCACAAACAAAAACACAAATGCTAATTAAGGAACTCTCTAAAATAAGTTTAATATTAACTATTTTTGTAGTTCAAAATAAACTATCATTACATAGAAATCACATTTGCTGAACTTTCTAGCCTTCGATATCGGAGCCAAACACTGTCCAGCCCAGACACAGCTCTCATCTGAGCACTGATCCTGAGCTTGGGATGAGTAGCCTAATACTCAGCTACTCACATAGTTAGCCAAGTATTTCTAGTTCTAAAAACACACGCCAGAATCTTCATGTTTTGCAGTTTCAGGATTTTTTGGGACACTTCTGCCAATTTCTCCACTTAACCTTTGGAAACTACTCTTCCAACAAGTTAGCATATTTTTAGCTCACCTACACTCTTCATTCATGAACTGCCAATTCACCTTTAAAGTTCAACAGCTCACTTTAAAAAATGCTACCCATTCACCACACAACTGCCCCCAACATCAGAAGGATATAGACTGGTTAGAGTGAGTCCAGAGGAGGCCACGAAGATGCTCAGAGGGCTGGAGCCCCTCTGCCATGGGGACAGGCTGGGAGAGTTGGGGGGTTCAGCCTGGAGAAGAGAAGGCTCCGGGGAGACCTCATAGCACCTTCCAGTGCCTGAAGGGGCTACAAGGAAGCTGGGGGGGACTTTTTACAAGGGCCTGTAGTGACAGGACAAGGGGTAATGGGGTTAAATTGAAAGTGGGGAGGGTTAGATTAGATATCAGGAAGAAATTCTTCCCAGAGAGGGTGGGGAGGCACTGGAACAGGTTGCCCAGAGAAGCTGTGGATGCCCCATCCCTGGAAGTGTCCAAGGCCAGGCTGGATGAGGCTTGGAGCAACCTGGTCTAGTGGAAGGTGTCCCTGCCCATGGCAGGGGGGTTGGAACTGGATGGTCTTTAAGGTCCCTTCCAACCCAAACCATTCTGTGATTCTATGAATGAGAGATTCTGAGGAACATCTAGCTGCTTATTACAGACAGGTGCTATTAACTTTTTCCACTGCTGAATACTCTTTTTTAGAAATTGTTACACTTTGAGATCAGGCATTAAAAACTTGTGTTTTGGCTACAGTTGTAAGCTCTGCAACCATACACAAAATTAGAAATCAACCCATGCATTAACACACGAATAAAATACTTGTTATTCTTGACAGCAACTGCAGGAGCAGGGGGAGAGAGAAGAGTGAATACAGAAAAGGTGCAGAGTAGAGTAAGAGCTGAGAGAAACATTCCCAAGGGGCCAGGAAACGAAGTTTTCCCGACTTTGCTCTGGTCAGGGCAAGACTGCCCGCAGGAAGGCTCAGCCAGGCGCGGGCAGCAGTAACGCGAGGCGACTGCCACAGGCGCGTAGCAAAGATATAAAATCAGAGACAGACGTATTCCTAAACCCGGCCGGGGCTCCGGAGGCCGGGCCGGGCCAGGAGGGGGTGC
>NW_010246019.1:0-51685 GCF_000690775.1 Eurypyga helias
CCTCATCTATCCATCTGGTGATGCCGTCATAAAAAGCTATTCGAGGGGTCATGCATTCTTTTCCCGGAAAGCAATCCCGTCAAGTGGCAGGAAGAGAAGCTACTGGGTTATGCTGCTTCGGAAGTGTGTGCCCTCACAGCTCTTGGTTGGTTTGTCTGTAAAATGGGCATATGACTCTGCTTACCTTATCAGTGTCTCAAAGCTCGTCCTGTAAAGCATTTCAGTATTCTTCAAAAAACATCTGAAATTTTTAATCATAAACCAGATGATGTACGGTGGATTTAGATTAAAACATGAGAAGATATTCTGAAGTAGAATGATTGAAAATCAGTTACACCTGAAAGGCTTTGGTACCTGCCTTAAATAACCTAATGGGTTGACAGGAGTTGGTTATTTTTGAACTGTAGCCTACTAGTCTCGAGCAAAACCACTGTCATTAAACATTTAAAGACCGTGAAGGCCTTAATGAGTTTATGGAACATATGATAGTGACATTATCTGCTCTATCTGAAGGACATGTCTGACAGAACACTTAAAGCAGACACGAGGCATTTACCTTCTTTTTTCTAATGTCTCCCATCATACACAGAGAAACAGCAACAGGGCTGCAGATTCTAAAAAAAATAAAAAGGGGTGTGTGTGTGTGCTGTAGAAAGCTTTCTTCATTGCTTTAAGACTTAAATCATTAGCTCATGGGATTATTCTGGGCTGATTTAATACCTGCCTCGAGGCAGCATAAAAACACAACATGTTTTTAACACTGTGAAGGATTGCATGTTTCAATACAGCAGATTTTCATGTAAGTCTTGGTGGCACAGGAAAGTATTGATGGTAAGAAGTAAAGTGAGTGACAGCCTACCTGTTGCCTGCATCTCGTCTGGCAAGCTAAATGGTCAGGCTGATGCTGGAGAGCTTTGTGAAGCTCCTATCCACTGTGCTGCACAGATGTGCTGCACAGATGTGCTGCTATCCACTGTGGTGTTTTCTAGGTTCCTTTTTCAGTACTGATGATTTGCCTGGGGATGTCTTTTGGTTGTGCAATTAAGAAAACAGCAATTTTCAACAGATAACTTCAAAAGCTTACAGTATAGGCCTGTTTTTTCCCTACCAGGGACAGAATTTGAACCATCACCTTGCACGTAGTTTCATAATATATGGTGTGCTTTGAAGAATTTCAGAAATTTCTTGATGAAAATTTTGCCAGTTTGATTTATTTTTAGAAGTGTGGAAGCTAGGAGGACTACTCCTCAGTGTAACAGGCCTGTGAACATACTCTCTTTCAAGGAGTAGATCATGGCTGTGGTTACAAAACTCGGTAATGGTCTTGGAGCCGAAATGGAAGAAATAGCATAATGGCCCTGCCCTGTCCCAGCTGCCACTGGCTGCTGTTCAGTGCGTTAGCTGCTCCCTTTCTGCAACTCCCAGTTCCACATTATTTGACAATTATTAACTAAATTATTTCAGAAGATACCGGTCCTAGCTAACTTGTCTACATTGACTGAAAATATAGGTGAGTTGTAATCTGTTGCTAGATTAGCACTGAATGGTACTGTAAGTCAAATATTAGTCAAATAGGTATCTTCATTTTTGTATCCTTTAGGAGTTAAACGCTTGTGGTGCAGTATTGATGAAGCCACCTACATCATGGTGGGGAGAAACTGGAATCTGTAGCTGGTGTAAGTGGATAATGTTAATTAAGTATGCAGATTTGGCTCACCTCTACGGAAAAATAGATCATTTGGTATTTTTTTTTTTTTGCTAATGAAGAATTTTATAATAAGATGAAAAAAGCCTTGGTGTGGAGCAGATGTATTAGCAATGAGATGCAGGCAGCGTTCTGGGAGGAAGGTTTCTTGCCAGAACATATGCCCAAAGGGGGGAGCAGATAGGAGATACAAGAACTGAGTCAGAAAACTCTGCTCCTTGAAAACATTTCATTCTGTGTAGCTGCTACTCTTTGGAGCCTCGTGGTTCTCATCGTTTGGCTTTTTTGCATGTGTTAGTATCTTCTGGGAGGCTCACCGTAAGGGGATGGTCTGGATAGGTCCATCCTGAAGCTACAGGCCTCCTTCATGTTTATGTTTGCATTATATTGCCGAGCAGGGTAACAACTCTTTGTTCTGCTCACAGTAAAATCACTCCTTAACATTTTGTTTTCCTGACTTGAAAACAACCCTAGATTTCTCCCCAAATGAGGTTCATGCATTTGCATTATGCAACTTTCATTCCTCCTTACAGTTGATAATGTCTGAGAAAATAGATGAGTTAAAGGTTACTGCAGTACTGGGGGGAGCAGTTCTGTTACAACTGAATCCAGGAGTGTCACCGGGCATTAATGAGATGATTTGTCTCTACCACTATAGGCTTGTAATTTATATTCATTAACCTTTTAATTAAAATTGCTCAAATTACAGTACGCCTTCCCGTAGGAATCATCCTCACTACAATAGGTAACTTCTTATATGAGAAATAACTTTGTATGTTTGGACTATGTCTTCTTTTTTATGTTTTTAGCCAGTTTTTAGGCAACATGCTCTTGGATGAACTGCAGCAGTTCCTATCTTTGAATTTCAGAAATTTCATTTGGTATCAGAAAATTTTTAATGTATCTAGTGGTTTTGTAATGTAAGCATTAGTTAAAAAGTATTCTAATTAATGCATGGAGTGTTAATTAATATGCATGTAATGAAACATTCTGTATTTTTTAAGGTCCAAATATACCCGAATTATGTATTTCCCATTCATTAGCATCACTCAGTTTATATTTTGGGAGTCCCAGTCTGCAAAGTTTATAGTGTTTAAGTTAAGCAGAGAATTTCTTTTTACTTTGTTTAATATTTTTTCTCTTGGATACTGTGAAACAATTATGTTTATTTTTTAATTTTCTCTTTTAGGAAGATTGACCCCACCTTTGATTTTTTTTTTTCATTTAATTTTACTAGTCCTTATTAATTACCTGAAGCCCTTTATATCCTGGACGCATATTTGATGGAAATACGAAAGGATCTAAGATTGCAGTTTGCCCCTTCGTCGTATAGCAATATTTGGTCTTTTTCTTAAGATCACACCTCCTAGGTTTAGTTGGTTACGTGAGTCTCTGCTTAAATCTCTGGGAAGTTGAGTGGTGGATCTAAAAGCTTCTATAAGACTGAGAAATTCTGTATTTTCTCCAAAGAGTAAGAGTTGGGAGTCCTCGCATCCCTTCTGCCCAGGGCACTGGTAGAGTCTGTAGTGCTGGTGGTTATAGGTTCAGCCTTAGACTGGCTTTGCTAGGATTTCAAGGTATTCAGGTGTCTTTAGGTTTTCTGTCATTTCCTTGCTGGACCAAAACTTTTGAGCCTACAGGCACGGTAGAAATGATGGATCAGACAGGGAAGTCTGGGTGGTGAAAACAGGGAAGAAGAGAAATGTTTTAAACAAATGCCTTAGCGTTGCAGCCTCTTTTTTGTTCCCTCACATCTGTGCATACATCCATACTTGTCTGGGAAACAGAAGCAAAGTATGGCTGTATGTGGATTTAAATAAAGAAAATGGCCAGGATCCAATTTTCCTGGAAAAATTAATTCGGTTTCTCAGTTTTGCATATGTTTGCTGAATTAAAGGAGACTTTCAGATACTTTGTGTGAGGAAAAAATAGCAGGAAGGCTCTTTCTCCTAATTCTTTCCCCTTTTGTTTGTTTTTCTTCTTACAGACCAATTTGATAAGGCAATCTGGTAGTTCTGTAGTTTGAGCATCATAATTGACTTGATCTTGATTTCATTTTTTTTTTTAGTGGATTTTCCTGTTTAATACTGCTTTTCTCCCCTAGTCTTTGACATATTTCTAAGAGTTCTTGCTCACCTTAAAATTCTTTGTTAATGTTAGCACACTGGAGAAGCAAAGATTGCCAGAGACGTGAAGGAACAGCGGGCTAAATGTCACTTGACTGGAGAAAACGTTCTAGGCAGTTTGTGATGGTTTTTCTTCTTCACAGCACTGATAACCAGAGGAAGATATTGGTGAATATTTTTTGTTGAAAAGTGAGTCTTGGGAGACTCGGCTGTTTTTTGGGAAGAATCTTTCTCTTTGAACTGTAAAAAATTTGACACAGAGGTGATACATGCCTGTATATGTACGTGTGCATTTTGTACAAAGGCTATCATCAAAGAATTTATTTAAGTTAGGAATTCAAACGCTGAAGTTCTGGATGTACCTTTATTTTTATTCTTTTCTCTTTGGTATTAAGCCTAAGGCAGGAGCCTTCTGGAGCACAGGAACGTGATTCCAGGTGGTTTTGTGATGAATTTGTACATCAGAGGTGAATTAAGATTGAACCAGTAGCAATAAATTTGATGTTACCAAGCTCTTGACTGTGAGACTTCACTTTTTAAACGTTCTTTTACTATGTCTTTTCATGTGTAACTTTATTCAAGAAGCCTTAGAAAAGTTGTATTACATACCACTGTGTATATGTAGGAGCAGGATCAGTTTCTCCTGAACTGTTGTTGGACTTCATGATCATTATAATTCTAAACATATGAATAGTGGTTGAGGGCCATTGTGTGTTACTCAAGTGGCTCCAATTTTCTGTGCATCAAACAAGTGGGGTTGTTATTCTTCATCACCAGCTCCTTAAACGAGCATCTTAACTCATCCCTATGACAAAGACCTGATTCCTGAGTATCTACTGCAGGTTTACAGCAGTTTTGGGATATTTGTGGATGTAGAGTGATTTGGAAGCCAAATACTTGTTTCAGGCATGATTTCCTGCATGGTTACGCTACCTCTACTGTTCTGCCCTTCTTCCCTACCGGCAAAACTCATTATGGGTTTTCAGCCACAACATCGCATGGTTCTTTCTCTCTCCTTTTAGACCAAGGCTTTTTCTTACATATCTATGGCAAGAGTGTTGCAAATCAATTTTTAATATTTTTTTCATTAAGAAAAAATGATTGAACTGGGTCAATGAGTATGTTTTGTCTTTCATCCTCTGCTTCTGTATTTGTTTGTAGTGCAGCTGCTGAGCTTGAGGCTTCTGTGCCCGCTGCACAGTGCAGCTCCCCAGGCTGGCAGAGCCCGTTATTGTAGTCGGTTGTAGTGCAATAGTCGTCATCAACTGTGCATTAATTGGGTGTTAAAAATGTATCTAAGTGTGTAGCATTCCGTTTTTCCTGGATGAAAGTATTAGTATTTCAAGATGCCTATATATCAGATTTTAACTCCTAATGCATTTGTTACCAGTTTCATTAAAATAGAAATTTAAACAGAACGAGTCTTGCACTTTTGATTTTCTCTATTTTTGCAAAGTCTCCAGGAAATGATCTTTAAATAAAGTGCACCCCTGTTCCGATCAGAACATACGAGAAGTGTTCCCAGTGCGTTTTCTGTACTCTGATAGATGTTAGTGGACATCTGTTCAACATCAGTTGGGGTTTCCTGATGAAATTCAGGGGTTTAAGCTGTAATTAAGGAAAAGTAGTAAGAGTTTGGGTTTTTTTTTTCACGTCTGGAAAACAGTGTGCTGGGCAGAACTCTTCTATAAAAATTCCATGGATTTTCATAACAGCCAATCTAAAATGTGTGGGAAGAGGAGAGATGGTTGGGGGACAGTGGGGGCCAAGTCCTTTATTTGATCTAAGAAACGATCATCCTGCAAGGCATAACAAGGTCTGTGCTGAGCATCTGCTCCGTATGCGCCTTCCCCTGTGCAGTTGCTTATCTAATACCAGATCTTGCTTTCTCTTCTCAACTGTCTTCTCTTTACTGAAGGTTTTCATGCTTTTGAAACAGTTTTTCAGTAACGCTCTGAATTAATGGATTTTCTTATTTCTCCAGACTTCTCTGCTTCATCACTCCAGCTCTGAAGCTGTTTTTCCCCTCACTCTGGCAGCGTGATCGGGAAGCTGTGAAGCTGACCAGTGCTGTATCTGCGTGTCATGGCTTACTCGGACTTTCTGTTTCACAGAGCCGACGTGTGACCTTCTTGCCAGCTTCAGCACCGCAAGTAACATGCTGAATACTGCGGAGAGGGAGTGAAGAGAGAGCTGCTCTCAGGATAATGCACTGGGTTCTTCTGCCCGTACGTAGAACAAGGTCCAGCTAGCAAGCCAGAAGCGAGGAAGAAGATTGCTCACAGAAGCCTGGGGGATATAGTATTTCTGGCTGGAGGTTTTTCTTAGAAGCCACGTCCATCCAGGATTGAAAGGTGTGATTTCTTGTAACTTTTTTTTTAAATTTTTCATTTGTCTGTTAGATTAAGGGAAGACACATTTAAAAAAAAAAAAAAAAGAAAACAAAAACCAAAACCAACTTTGGCAATTTGTTTTTAATACCTATCTTCCATAAATTTATTTGAAGAAGCATGCACATTAATTTACTCTGGTCATTTTACTTAGAATTTAGTTTTAGGGCAGTTCTGGTGATTGAAGCTGATAAAACCATAAAACATTGTTTATGTGGCTTGAACTGTGGTGTATAAAATTATAGCTGGCAGTTGGAGGTGAGGAGGAAGGGACCTGATAGGGATATACCTGGGTGAAGAAGCCGTTAGGAAGACAGTGTGAATTGTCTTGTGTGCATTAGAAACGGCGTTCCTCTTGTGATGTTTTAAATGGATGTGTTGACATCCATTCAAGACACAGTGTCTTAAAGGGGAGAGGGAAAAGGACAGAGAAGCATAGCAGGGAGAAACAAAGTGTTAGGAAAGGCAGCATTCTGAAATGTTGACCTAATTCTGCATTTCAGTGGTAAAATAACCCTTTTTCTGGAACCACTGGCAAAAAGTAGGTGTTTCATGTTAAGTAAGTTTCTAAGTGTGATATATAAGTATTTGCTCATTAGGTGGTTGTCTGAAAGGCTGCTAATGCTGCTCTGTGACAAATGTGTTATTAAATGTTGTTGATAATGTCAGCAGTACCACCTGAGCTTTATTTGTGGTACAATATAAAAATTGATGTATTAATTCCATTGCATAAGATAAGTTTTCATGCTTATTGCCCTTGTCAGTCAACCTGATAAATTAACTTTTATGCCCTGGGATTTCTGAATATATACAAATGGCAACACAAAAAAAAAAAAAAGAAATTAAATTATAATTTATCTTTTAGCACACACTGTTAGTTGATGCTCGTTCTGCTAAGGTTTGTCCCATGAACCTGTTAGGTCTAGCTTATACACAAGAAAGATACCATGGATGTGTTTATGGTTGTACTTGTGCTTTCAGCTACAAAGGGTAGTCCAACCATCTGTTAGTAGTAAACTGAGGAGTAGAGCAGCAGCAGCATCTCAGCATTGGGAAACAGTGAAAGGTTATATAGGAAATGTAACAAGTTGGTTCATTTGCTAGATAGGTTAACGTGCTAGGTATTGTTTAGGCAGTAATTTTCTTTTTGTGGAGGAAATGGAGCTAGAATCGACCTAGTTAGAAATTTTTAGGCTAATTTTTATGTCACTGTTTTAGCAGCGTGTCTCAGTAACATTCATTTTCAATGTCAGGTGATGGAATAGGAAAAAGAAAATTCAAACTCAACAGGCTGATCTCTATGAATAGTTTACATTTAACCTAAATTTGTCAAGAGTAACTAGGATAAAATCTATATCAAGACTATTTCTTGGGCAAATTTACAAACCTTACAGAATTCTGACAAGTTACTGAAGTTTTTCTCTTTAGCATTGTTGGGTTTTTTCCTCTTGTAAATTTAAAGTAGAACATTGAGAAATATGGAAGTTTAAAAACATTGACCCAACCTAAAACATGAACCATCCCAACCAATTTAAGAAATCATTCTGTACTCTTTTACAAAGAGAAGGCAATTCTCATGAGCTTGCTTTCTACGTATTTGCTTCTTAAAGTAAAATTGAATTTCCCAATTGTTCCACTGGATTGTGTTGGACGCTACTCTTAGATTTAAAATAAATTAAAAAAAAAAAAAAGTAATTTTTGGGAAGTAGTTCTTCTCTCCAGTTACTCAGTTCATTACTGAATGGATAGTACTCTCCTGTCTCTAATTGCAGATAATAAATAGTGCATCTATTCAGGCAGTCAAAACCAGGCTTTCAAGGGAAATGCTCCAGTCTTCACAAATGTGCTTGAGGAGCTGGGATTCAACTTTCCAGAATTTGCATTTGTAACCAGCATGACCAGTACCAACAAGACTTTGACCATTTTATTGAGAGATGATCTTTGTCTGTAGCTGCCACGTGAGAGCAGAGAGATAGAGCTGCAGAAATACTGCCTTACCAGCTCTATCTTTTGGCATATGTAACAGATCTGTATCCGTTCCTTTCTGTCATTACTTTGTGGATGTCCTAGGGGTGGCAAGCCCTTCTTTGTTCTTGTTTGGATTGTTTTAAATAATAAATACTTTAGGGTTATTTTGCATCAAATTACCTGCATTGTTTTTCATGCTTTCCCAGATGTTTTTTTAATCTCTGGCCTACTCTAAGAAATGTAGTAAATTAATTCCAAACCTCACAGTCACTGTTTTCTTCTTCCATCCTCAAAATAAAAGCCTCACTTATACATGAAGGCAGAAGTAGCAGCAAAATTAGTTACTTCCTACTTATTTAACATAGAATCATGTCATGGCTGGAGATAGCTGTTCACCTTCTGCCTTCAACCAGTTTCAAATTCTAATTAAAAAAAGAAAACAATGCAGAATCCCCCCAAAAACTCAGCCTTTGGATATGGAAACTCCTTTTTACTTCTTTCATCCCTACTTACATAGAATCATAGAATGGTTTGGGTTGGAAGGGACCTTAAAGATCACCCAGTTCCAACCCCCCTGCCATGGGCAGGGACACCTTCCACTAGACCAGGTTGCTCCAAGCCTCATCCAGCCTGGCCTTGGACACTTCCAGGGATGGAGCATCCACAGCTTCTCTGGGCAACCTGTTCCAATGGTTCACCATCCCCTCTGGAAAGAACTTCTTCCAAATCTGCCCTCTTTCAGTTTAAAGCTATTGCCCCTTGTCCTGTCATTATGTGGTATTTAAAGATAATCTTATGCATACTGGCCCTTTTATAGGCTTGAGGAACGTAGTTTCATCTTTAGTTGGTTATAAAAAACTGTATTGGAGAAAGCATCCCAAGTAGTGGTTGATAGTCTCGTAGTAGTTTTCTTTTTTTTTTTTTTATTCTGTCCCCTCCAAAAAGCTGGCACTCACTTTAGATTTACGTAGAGATTTCCTGGAAACTTCTTATTTCTTAGCAATGGCACCTATGCTGACGTCCGGATGCTTGATTTGGATCAATAAATGTAATGAGTAGTAAGATTAATTCTCCCAGCACTCCAAAATCTTTTGGCAGTTGCATTAAACTTTCAAATCTTGTATAAATTTCTCAAGCAAATTTATTTTGTGGACTCCATTTATGGCTCCCTTGGACAGTAAAATAATGTAATAAAAATGTTCTTCAGCAAAAAAGGAGCAGTGAAGAAGGAGCAGATGACCAGTGCCACCCAATCCAAAGTCATGGGATCAGCAAAATGCTGTCAGCTGTGCCTTGTTTCTAGTATGCTTCATATAGAAAGAGAACATTTAGTGAACTCACTCTAGGGGATGAGAATCTTTTTTGTCATTATTCTTTTGTCTATGCAGCATAAGCTGCTTTATTTTTTCTTTACGGAAACTTGATGTGTCATGCAGAAAAAGTCAGGTATAACCAGGTAAAGTGGCATTACAAAAGCTGGTAGAGATTTCATCTTTCGGGTATTTTAAGGATTGTTTTCTCTTTTGAACAGCTGAAAATTATCACCTGTTATCCAGTCTGAAATGGTCAGTTTTTAACTGAATCACAGCTCAGTCTTTCCATTTTTAGTATAAGTCTACAGGTGATTTTTGAGTTGTACAGGAGAGGAAAGTAGGTCTTCCTGAGTTGAAAAAAAATACCCCCATGTGCATCAGTTGATTTGACATTATGCTGCTTTGCATATCTCAATTAGTAGCAGGAGGGAATATTCAAAATCCTGCTTTTATTTAAGCAGCTGTGTGGTTTAAATAATGGATTTAGCATGTCAGATTGCATGAAAAGAGATTAGATGCCAATAGGTCTGAACTTTTACAGTCTCCTGTATGATATCTAAATTATCAAGAACAACTGTAGCTTCTGTTCCCTTGTAATAATACTCTTGCTTTAGGAGGGAAGATTATTTACTCATTTTTTTCCAACAGAAGAAGTTTTGTATTTAGCGTAAGAAAACTATTGTGGAAAGATACTGGCTGTATATTAGCTGATGGTAATTGTGCTCGCTGTGACCTTGGCCTATCACGAAGGAATTTCCTGGTTTTCCTTTGAATGACGCTGTTGAATTTGTAGGCCATGAAAGTTTAAAATTTGGACCTGAAGCTATCTCGAGATTAGGTGATTAAGAAGTCAGTTTGTGTTGGAATAGGCAGAGACATAAGCCAGCGCTACGGAGGCGGTTATTACCACTGCGCAGTCCGCTGCTTAGTCCAAGCCTATTTATTTCCATCTGAAGTTATTCTGAGATTTGGTGTTAATTAGCTGTCTGGTTCTGCTGGTGGAATCACATACACATACTCTTTATGTTGATTTACGTATGTATACACTTAGATGTATATTTGCTTTCATTTGTGCTGCACATTTGCATAGGGTATAAATATCTAGAGATTCTGGGTTTTTTTACGTATGGTTCAGTTCTAGAAATAAGCATCTCGGGTTGAAGATCAGTGAGATGTTATGGCTTCCTTCGGGTCTGGCATTGAGGCCATAGTAGTTTTCAGACCTCCACAAGGACATTGTGTGCGTTTCTTCCCTCTAGATACGGTGGTGTGCTATAATCAGAAAGGTAACATAAAAATATTAATAGAATAATCCTGATGGTCATTGTTATTTGATTGGCTGATCCTTATTTGTGAAAGGAGAGGGCAAGCTGATGGCCTTTGATTTTAGTCAGTTCTTTTGCCTGCAAAATTTATCCTGGAGATCCTTATGACCACGCACAATTCTCCTTGAAGTTGCCCAGACCAGCTTAGGGATGAGGTTTTGTCTTGATACCTTACAGACCTTGAAAGGCTGGTAGATGCAGGTTAATGTTTCTCTGTGATGTCACAGGTGGTCCTTTGTGGCATTTTTTTTTCCTAATTTAGTAGATTTTCAGCATTAAAACATTAATTTAAAAAAGAAAAAATCATTAACCTGCCCTTTGCCTATGTAGTGTCAATTTTTTTTAATCTGTGAAATTAATTATACCTGTAAGCTTTCAACTATATGTTGTGTTTCTTAGATGTAAGAATATCTACTAGCAAACTTTGTGAGAAAGCAATAACCACCTCTTTCTCTTTGATATGAAGTAAAAAGAGGATTTTTGTACAAAAATATTGCCTCAGGACACTCCAGAGACTTAAAGGCGCTATTTTTTTTGCCGTTGTGGAGTGTAGTGATACAGCTGTTCCAGATCCCATCATGACACATATTTTGAGGTGTTAACTCTGTGTGCATTTTCTGGTTTAAAATGGCTTACCGGGCAACAAAAAACGGGGATTTTGGAGAAGAATTCTGCCTCAAGAGCTTTCGGGCAAATTCCTCACGGGTGTGTTTTGAAGAAGTTAGTCAGCTGGGACTGGAAACAGATTAAAAGTCTAGGATTAGTCATCATGAAGGGAGGAATTCACCACCAGCGCACCATCAGGTTGTCTGAAGCTCATTATGTTCATGAGTGACTGCAAAATGGGCTTACTGGGGAGATGAGAAATTTAGTGATGCTAACATGTTGTTTAGGTGATAAGTAAGGATGAGAGCTGACAAAGATGATCTGCAAAAGACCCTGTGAGAGTGATGGCTGTTAAAGTGCCAAACTAACTTCCGCTGCAGTGGTTGGCAAAAGATGCACATAGGGCAATAATAATTGTGACTTCATCGCTGAGCTGATTGTTGCCATTGGGGACTGGGAGTCTGAACCTGCAAGAGGTCGTTCCATGAAAATGTCCAGTCAATAGTTATCAATCCATACGTTAAAAAGGTGTCATAAAGAGGGTAGGTAGGAATTGGTTGTTCACTGCTGCTTTGAGTGTAAGAACCAGGTGAAGCTTGCAGGAGCCAGGGCTCAGTGCAAACTGGGGAGGTAGTTTGTCACCCCACTGGTGTTTGAACTGTGGGACGTGCTTCCAGGGGATGATGTGGGTGCTGGAGGTCCACGCAGGCTAATGGTAGGATCAGATGTGTTGAGCAATTCATTTACAAATATTGAGCAGCTGAACCTAGTTTTAACTGTCTGATCTGGACATGGTTGAACATGCAGAAAGATTCAGGGACGTGTATGTTTTCCCTTCCGCTCCCTTTGTTTGTGCTTTTGCTGTGATCAGAGACAGAGAACTGGCCTAGCCCTCCAGACTGGTCCAGTATGGACTTTCTAACTTTTCACATTGTGCCAAGTGTTGTCACAGGATCTGTCGGAGTGGCAGTAGGGCTAAAATTCCCTAATGCCCATTACCATTCTCGGCAGCAAATGTATTTTTATTACTTTCCTCAAGTTCCCTGAAAGAAATGAGAGCACTATCAGGACAGACGTGCATGAGAAATTTTCTGTGTGAGTGAAAGCTTAAATAGGTTGAGCTAACCAGAGGATTCAAGCTCTGTGGATGAAGATGTAAGATAATTACCTCTTCTGCCTATTTGGCTGCAGTTTATAGGAAGTGTTTTGACTGACGTGGAATCTGTCTCCGTGAGTATTCACAACAGCTGTTTGGTCTGAGCAGGAGTGCTTGCTACCTTGCTGATGTTTATCCCAAATGTCAGCCTGGTGTTTGCAGTTTGACATATACCTGAAGGTAATCTGAAGCTTGCATAGGTAGATTGATTCTCCTGAACAACAGGGAACTCGCTCTCATTTAGAAAATGTCATTTATCTCATTTAAACTTGTAGAATCAGGATTATGCTCTGTTGCTTGGCATTGCAAAAAAAAAAAAAAACCCATGATTGCTTACTCCTTAAAGGTTAAGCCTCTTTATTGCTGGGTGAATTAATCTTTTTGATAGCTTCATACAATCTTTCAGATATGACATAAGAATGTTGTGGATCGGTGAAACAGTAAATCCTTCATTGGTGTTAGCATCAGGTGTTCTCAAATTGTGTTTGGGTATGGTTGGAAGCTTCTGCATTCTCTGCCCGGCTCCGTGTCTGTGAACGGAGCATGCTGGTCTTTGAGGGCCAGGCACCTTGACAGGGGACTCTGCAGTTACAACTACTCCCTGTAACTCAGAAAGCGCTGGGTTGCATGGCAAAGTTTCTGGGGAAACTGCATTTCTTGTGGCAGGTGTTTTCTACACTGCTACCTTCTTTTTTTTGATTTGTGGATAGGTTGGTGAATCTTGTCTTTCTAGCTCTTATCCTGGAGAAGCTTCCTTAGCATAGAATACAGCATTTTCCAAAGGAAAATGGAGAGGGAGGCACTTCATTGCAAATGGATTTGAATTGCACAAAATTAGGTTATTTTCCAACTCATTCCACAAATACTGAATTCTCCGTTGTTGCCGGAGCTGTGAATCTGGTTTGTTTTCTGGGAGCTTATATGGAAGACTGCGTTTCCCTTTGAGCTTTTGAGCGTGTGGTGCGTGTTGGCGGCTGCCCTCTGGCTGCAGGGCAGGGAAGGCTCTTGAGTGGTATGGGCTGTAGGTGGAAACGGTGGGAAGCAGGGGGTCATGTCTCTGGGAGGTACGGTACTAGCTGTGCCACAGGAGACTTAGTAGAGGTATGTTAGAAAGGATTTTGCTTTTTCTTAAATGACAACTTTTCTCGTGCTTATGGGTCTAATATCTGCTCTTCAGAAAATTGCGACTTTTGCACTAGTGATTCTATTTAGAAAGAAACAGAGAAATTTTAGACTTTGTTTTAGTTTAAGTGCAACTTTTCCCTTCCAGGTCTGACTGGTAGAAAGTCTCCTGGTAAATGATTCAGGGCAATTCTGGATGAAAAGTCTGTCCCAGTCCATACTCTTGGACCAGTTTGACGTTTTCATACCCAAATCACACGCATACAGCCTCTTGTGTTTACTTGTGGAAAAGAAAGAAAAACTCTATTGAATATAAATAATTTTGCAAATAAGACAAGTTTTTCTTTGTATACCTCAGAGGTGTCTTGGTGTATGGAAAGATGTTTAAATGGCAGCTTAAAGGAAGTCTCTTAAGCAGGAGAATGTTTAACAAGAGGTGGCATAGAATCATAGAATGGTTTGGGTTGGAAGGGACCTTAAAGCCCACCTAGTTCCACCCCCCCTGCCATGGGCAGGGACACCTTCCACTAGACCAGGCTGCTCCAAGCCTCATCCAGCCTGGCCTTGGACACTTCCAGGGATGGGGCATCCACAGCTTCTCTGGGCAACCTGTCCCAGTGCCTCCCCACCCTCTGCGGGAAGAACTTCTTCCTGATATCCAATCTAAACCTCCCCACTTTCAATTTACACCCATTACCCATTGCTCTGTCACTACAGGCCCTTGTAAAAAGTCCCCCCCAGCTTCCTTGTAGCCCCTGCAGGCACTGGAAGGTGCTATAAGGTCTCCCTGGAGCCTTCTCTTCTCCAGGCTGAACAAGCCCAACTCTCGCAGCCTGTCCCCATGG
Organism: Eurypyga helias; assembly: GCF_000690775.1. NCBI lineage: Eukaryota > Metazoa > Chordata > Aves > Eurypygiformes > Eurypygidae > Eurypyga > Eurypyga helias. The sequence goes on from NW_010246019.1 coordinate 14,557, forward strand.
CAGAGGGGCTCCAGCCCTCGGAGCATCTCCATGGCCTCCTCTGGACTTGCTCCAACTGGTCTATATCCTTGTGATGTTGAGGGCTCCACAGCTGGACGTAGCACTCCAGGTGGGGTCTCACCAGAGCAGATTACAGAGGCAGAATCATCTCCCTCGAATGGCATCAAGTGCTTAAGAAGTGTTGGTTGCTACAGATGCTGAATGCTGCATTTAGGTCAGTTGGTATCAAGTTGGAATATGAAAAATGAGGTTTTATTCAGAAGTACTTGTATCAGCAGACACTGTGTTCCTACTTTGCGAAAACAAATTGCCTATTAAAAAAATTTTGGAATAGGGCATTTCTGTACATGGTTCTGGTGCAGGGTAGCAATACTCGCACCAGCAATGTTGAAATGTCTCTTGTTTTGAAAAGCCTTTAAGGCTTTTTCTAAGATTCCTTGTCTGAATGGATAAGGATTGTGTGTCTTAACAGCTCATTCGTATACAGCAAGTGTGTGTTCCCAGATCTTATACAAACCTCTGAAAACATCGAGCTAAATCTCTTTGCCGCTTCACTTTGGGGAGAAAAGAGAGGGTGAAAGAGCAGAGCCTACGGCACGTAGCCTTCATTTTCTGATAAAGCAGCTGGTAGTCCGACGTAGCTGAAGTCACTGACCTGTTTAACACTGACGAGGTTACTGTCTGCTGACTTGTTTAATCCTACCCCTTTCCAACATTCTAGAATAGAGTACACCTTTAGAAGTCAGATAACAGAGTCACTCAGGCTCGGATTGGTTTGGGGTGTTTTTGATTTGTCTTGGATTTCCGGTTACTTGAAAACTTTTAGGACTTAACCAGAGCCTGAGCATAAATGCCAGAGTCCCTAATCAAGATGAGAGATGTGCTGGATTACCTGCAGATTAAGAGATAGTTGCCACCTTCTTGAGAGCCTCGTTGTTGGGAACAGTCTGGGAGTCTTGTATGTGTGCCTGCCTGTAGGGTGAGCTTTGCAAAAGAGAGACATTGTATAAAGGGATGAGGTAAGAGAATAAATCAGTCCAAAACTGCATGTATTTTAAGCACATAAGGTCAAATGGTTGGCTGATTTTCTGCAGGCCAGTGTAATTTGTGTCCATTGATAACATCTGCCCAATTGTTGGAGACAAGCTGGATGAGAATACGGAAGTCTGACGGTTGAGTAGAAGTTATCAATTCAACTTCTTAGCAGGTTATCACAAGATGTTCTTAAATTATCTGTGTGTAATGAGAATTGCCATGCTGATCTTGTTGTTTTTCAGTCTGTGCCTCTTAAACGTAGCATGTGCTTGAACTAAGGTTAGACTCATGCATTCGGTTCCCAGCTCAACCATGAACTTAACTCTCTAACAAAGAGTTTTCTCTGACTGCCCTGTGCCCCAGTCTCACCCGTGAAATGGGAAGAACAGTTCTTCTATTGCAAGGGATTCCTATAAATGTAAACGTTATAGAAATTTATAGTATGTTCTGTTCTTGTACTGTAGAGTTGAAGAAGAAAAATGCTATTGAATCAGTGTTACATTCCAGCAGTGCAAGGGGTAAAAGATGACGTATGCCTTGTTTCGTGCATCTTGAACTTGCAATGCAGTTTGTGAAGAGCCATTAGCAGCCGTGTCCGTGTGTGCATCATATCTAGTACTTCACATTACATGGCTTGTGCCTTGTCTGTTTTTCTCACATTTTACCATCTACAGTTTTCTACAAGAAAAGCTGGCTTATGATCTAGCAGGCAGTGTAGTTCAGTTCTCAAGTTGGCAAGCAAGGAATGTGAAAAGCCCTTTCTATGACCTGTGTTGTCAATGCAAGAAAATAAACAGTTGTGCCAATGTCAACGTTTCCCAACATCGTACAAAAAGCTGGAGTAGAATACACTTACGACTAATATATAAACAGGGAAGAACAGCCTCTCAAATCTCTTGTGGATTATGGACTTTGTGTTTACACTGGAATTGCCACTGTATTTTGTGGTATCTGTGGTCGTATATACTTTTGAAGTGTAAAGGTGGAAAGATCCAGGTGTTTGCATTATAGCTTGATGTTAAAAAGAGATTTTTGCAGTAATTTACTGCCTCTGGTTTAAATGTTTCCTTCTGTCTAGAACCTGTGGCCAGGAGAAGTATATGGACTGTCACATATTTGTAAAGCTTTGTGGAGAGTGTTCTCATAGTGAGGACATTCGGTGCTTTGCTCCCGCTGGGCTCCGCTCCACGAGGAGATAGGTGCAAAGTTTGTGTTTTATTGGAATAAGTGACCTTTCATGTGCAGAACCGAATTACCGTGAAAGAAAATAATGAAAACAGGAACATCTGTTTTTAGAGGAGGATGTTGTAGTAAGAATAGGAAAAATGGGAGTAGGAAAAGAAAAATCTGTAAAAAGTTTTACTTATTTATGTTGTTGAGAGTAGTCAACTGCTATGTGTAGGAGAATCTGCATATGATTAGCATGCTTTTGTATCTTCTAGAGGAAACTTCAGACACGTTGAATTTTCATTTTTATGTTGGACTGAAGACCAAAAAGAAGAATATTTTTCGTGGAGTAAAAAAAAAACCATCAAACAGTCAATGTCCAAGAGAACACAAATGTGTACACCAACGATGCCCTGCAGCACTAAGGCTCGCAGCGCTGTCGGCAGGTGGGACAAACCCATCATCACGGCTTAAGTGAGGCAGGAGGACTGAGTTTGATCTGTGTCATACCATTACTAGAGGTGGCTCTAATATCCTGGTCGCACGGGTTTCCTTTCTTGAAACTGTAGTGTAACACACCATGGAACACACAGCGGTGAAAGCGGAATATTAGCAAGATCAATGTTGGATGGTCCCTGCCAAACTTACTTAATGTATGGGTTTAGGAGGTGTAGGCCAAATTGTGTGCTGCTCCCAAGGGGTTAATCTGTAAATGTAATCCAGTCGTCAGTTCTTGGTGATTTCTCCTTGCCTTCAGAGTCAATTTTCTTATAGCAGTGGCCTAGTTAATGCTTCACTTGCTTCTGGTTCAGATTGCTGATTGCCAAGGTCATGATGATTTTTATCGGAAGTCTAGAGGTAATGGGAATTTCATAACAATTTTAATCGCTTTTTTTCCTGAAGTGATTGCTTTTATTTCTTTATTGCTGTCATCAAGACAATGTATATATTCACATCCACTTTAGACCAAGTAAATGACATCTTTATAATCATCAAAGGTAGTAAGGGGCTCATTAATTTTTCAGTGAACAGTTGGAAGACATGAAGTGACAGTATGCAACTGTGCCAGGTTTTTTCTGGTATCCAACCATTTGCTTCTGCTCTCCTTCAGGTTGACTGACTTTCTGGTACCAATGGGAGTGTTTGCATAGTCATTGTATTACTCGATTGAAAGTCATTGAAATACTCGATTTATGAAACAGCAAACCAGAGTTTGTGCGTGACTGAGGAGGCAGACAGTTTTGATTCAATTTCTCAAACTAACGTTGAATCACAACAAATTGCTTAAACTATACCGGACTGTAATTTCAGGAGCGTATATTCCCTACCCAGCGACGTTGGTAGGGCAAAATGTTTCCAACCCTGTTGATGATAGGCAGCAGTGGAATGGTAAGTCCTAAGTGTGTTTGGAGAGACAGATGTAGTTGTTGGGGCAAATAAGTTGTATGGCTCTTACTAGAAAAAAGACTTCTAAAGAAATACAGGTATAATAGTATGTTGACACTGAAACAGTGACACCTTACTCACTATCCAGACTTGGATGTGATGGTATTTCCAAATATGCCTATCTATTATCTAACATATATGGCAGTGTTGCACTGACAATTGGCTTTGCCCTTTCTCCCAAGAGAAATTCAGTGCCAGAGTCAGATTTTACTAGTGATGCTGTGGTTGCTTCTTTCTGTTCTTCTGAGTTTGTCCTTCTGTAAATCCACATATATGTATAAACTATCAGCAGTGGACAACCTTGCCTTTATGTAAGATCATAATTGCTCTGTATTTGTAGCCTTCAAATTTGTGGCTAGTTTCATGGCTAGCCTTTAGAATATTTTATATAATTATCAACCTTATTTGATTTTCTAGAAAGTTTCAGTACAGACGTGAAAAAGAGTAAGACAATTTTCTTTCCGTGTAAGAAATGTTACGTGCATGAGCAACGTTTCAGTACTCTAGAGGCTGGGTTCACTTAAATTTTCAAGTTTGAAACTTAGTATGCAAGCGTTTTTGAGGAGGGGTGCATGGACGTACATGCTTAGACAATTAGTGTTGATTTAACTGCGTCATAACTAACCTAAATGACGACACAAATTCTTCAGAACACAGTAAGGACATCACTTGAAAAAGCATTGTGTATGTTTGCGTTTTCATATACGTTAGTTGGGGGCATTGCTCTGGAGAGTAAACTGGTATGGCTGAGGAGAAGGAGCAGATACAGATTTCAAGGAGGGGTTGAAACGATGGATTCTGTTAACACCAGATGTAGCATAAACACCAGGGCATTGTAACATATTGGAAACGCGATGTGATCATACTCTAAGGATTATGTTACTTTGTGAGATACACGGTTAAGATCATACATACGTGTGGGTTTTATTACATAATATTCAAATCTCTTCTTGGCAAGCTGTCTCCCAAGGGATATGCCTGCTATTATTTATTCCTAATAGCTTGTCTTCTGTAATGCAGCTATTATTTTAAGGGCCAAGCATTAATTGGGCAGCCGTATAATCTCTGATGTCATAGTGGGTTTTCGTTTTCTCCAAACCATGACCTCTTCCACAATACATGGGGCACCTCTGTACCTTGTGTTCTTTGTCACCCTTCTCTAAGCCGCCTATGCTATTTTCAGATTCTTGGGATCATAGAATCTCTCAAGTTCTGAGGCACCTGTAAGGATCATCAAGTCCAACTTCCTGCTCCTTGCAGGGCTACCTAAAACTAAACTGTTATGACTGTGTCATCCAGGCTTCTTGAACTCGGAGAGGCTTGATGCCATGACCACTTCCCTAGAGAGCCTGTTCCAGTGGCTGCCCACCCCCTCAGCGAAGAACCTTCTCCTATTGTCCAATCTGAACTTGCCCTGATGCAGTTTCATTCCATTGCCCTCACTGTGTTAATCATCATTCTGCTTCTGGAAGTGTTACTCAAAATAAATGATTGCTGAAGTTTTGTAATCTGGTGAAATGAGGCTATTATTAGTGGGTGTACAGGGCTAATGATATTTCTCATAAATATCTGAAGTTTCAGTTCATAATGGGTTTTTTTTTTGAAGTTCACCTTCTATGTGGGCCTTAAATGACTCCGCAGCGTAAATTACACTGCACAGAAGAAAGAAGCCAGAAAATAATTCATTCTTTTTCTCTAGGTAAAGATCTAATTCCATTTTATCGTCTATGAAAACATGGAAGAAACATGCTGAAAAATTTCATAGCTGAAAAATGTTTTTGGGTACCATATAGGATTTGTAAAGTTGTGCTTTGTTTGGGCAGGGCTACAGCCTGGATATCCACATCTAGGAATACATCGCTCCTACTCATTCCTTTTCTATAAAGTAGCTTGCTGACATTCAAACCTGTTAAAACACTGCCTGCTCTCCATGTGCCTTCAGAGTAAAATTGTAGCTGCAAGGTTTTTGGATGTTTTTCCCTTTCTGCGCTAGACATTCTAATAATAAACACCCCAATGAGCAAACTGTTCTTGTGCTTCTGCTAGGCAGAATGAAAGGGGAACAGATTTCAAGCCCATGGAAATTAGATTTCCTGAGCCTTCAAATGAGATAAAAATAATACTACAAATATGCATTGTGTGGTCCAGAAAGATATGTTGATATCAGGTTTATTTTTCACTTGTAAAGAATTTTTTTTGACAATGCAGGTGGAGTAATAGAGGGGAGTGTGTACGCCTCCCAGGGTGAATGAGAGTTCTTTAGCAACCACCTGTTGTAGCAATAGGAAATCTCCTTGGCTTCCCTGAGTGATGACCTGGAATGTGTAGCTCTAATTCCCTTTTAAAAACGCATTGCTAACTTAAATAGTCCTAGTTGTGCTTATTGAAGCACTTGCAATTCCAGGAAATGCCTGTCAAAAGCTCTGCTCTGTGTGTAAGTTGCTACTGCTTATGGAGATTAAATTTAGTGCACAAAGTTTCTGCGCTTCCCTCAAGACCAGAGCTGCAAAAGTACTTCCACTTGGTTTATTTTTTTAATATTTTTTCAACTCTACATAGCTTTCAGTACTTGAATTGTAATAGCCATTAAATAAGGGTAGTAGTCTATCAGAATTTGAGTCCTAAGAACATAACATAAGTCAAAGTACCACGTACTGCTTCGTATAAAATAGATGAAGCTGAAAACCTTCCAAAGCATTTAGAAAGTTGTTACATTTTTCCTCCTGTCTTTGGTGAAATAAATCTGTAGTGAACAGGTTTATCCAACGTCGGAGATGGATATGGAAGTGTGTCTGTGAAGAAGTTGGGATAATTTTTCCTGTCAAAATCTCAGTTCTGGCCTCCTGCTGTGTATTCCGCTTTCTAACCCCTTTCTTTCCAGTGTTAAGGAATTGCTTACCAGTGACCAGTGCTAAAGTCCAGCCAGTGACCCTTGGTCAGTGGAGCTGGCAATGTGTGACCGCAGGCTTGGTTGGTTGGACCAATCACAGTAATGTATGATAATTAAAAATCCAGTAGGACTACGCCACCTTTCATAGAATTACAGATTGGTTTGGGTTGGAAGGGCCCTTAAAGCTCATCCAGTTCCAACGCCCCTGCCATTGGCAGGGACCCCTTCCACTAGACCAGGTTGCTCCAAGCCTCATCCAGCCTGGCCTTGGACACGTCCAGGGATGGGGCATCCACAGCTTCTCTGGGCAACCTGTCCCAGTGCTTCGCCACCCTCTCCGGGAAGAACTTCTTCCTGATATCCAATCTAAACCTCCCCACTTTCAATTTAAACCCGTTCCCCCTTGTCCTGTCCCTACAGGCCCTTGTAAAAAGTCCCCCCCAGCTTCCTTGTAGCCCCTTCAGGTACTGGAAGGGGCTATAAGGTCTCCCCGGCGCCTTCTCTTCTCCATGTTGTACACCCCCAACTCTCTCAGCCTGTCCCCATAGCAGAGGGACTCCAGCCCTTGGAGCATCTTTGTGGCCTCCTCTGAACTCGCTCCAACCAGTCTATATCCTTCTGATGTTGAGGGCTCCACAGCTGGATGCAGCACTCCAGGTGGGGTCTCACCAGAGCAGAGTACAGGGGCAGAATCCCCTCCCTCGACCTGCTGGCCACGCTGCTCTGGATCCAGCCCAGGATATGGTTGGCTTTCTGGGCTGCCAGCGCACACGGCCGGCTCATGTTCAGCTTTTGATCCCCCAGTACCCCCAAGTCCTTCTAAGTATGCCAGGTTTTACACCTTTAATTTTTTAAAAATTAATATTAATTGGTAGTTTTATTTTGACATACAGACTGAGCCCTTTTGACCTGGTAACCACTGAATACTGCAAACTTTAACCTCCCCAGCGACATTTTTAATGACTAAGTTTTTAATGAAGAAGTGTGCTATAGAAAGCAAAGCTATTCGTTGTAAAACACTTGTAACCTAGCTGGGTTCTGATACATTTTAGAGGCTTAAACCTCAAAATTAGCAAGTTTTCCTAAACCTTCTTAGAGATTTTCATGCCTAACATACTGGAAAAAGAAGCGCTTTTTTTCCTCCTCTAACATGAAAAAAGTTTGTACTGGATTCTTCTCCCTTCTTTAATACTCCCAGAATAATTGATTTTGCCAATCCTCTTCCACATGTGACAAGATGATGACTGCTCCATTGTATTGTCAGTGTGTGTGTACATAGGTGACTGATTCGGAAGAAGCCGTGGCTAGCGTTCTCTCAGCAGCTATGTCGATTTATCAATCATGTAGAAGACCACTGATTCTCCATAAGCTGCCATGAAATCCAATTTGTTAATTGATTTAATTCTGTTGAAAAGAAAATGGACTGATCTCGTCATAGAGGCAATCCTGTCTCCTCTCTCCTTCATTTTAGAAGAATACAGTAGCATAGTTTTGGTTTCTTTCCATTTAATTTTCTTTTGGAAGGGTTTTCTGGGCTAATATCAGACCTTTTCTTTCACCCTGGCCCAGGTTGATCTTGTCCTTCTCAGAAACCATAGAGGCTATGGGAGAGGCGGTATTCCTGTGGCTGGTTACAGCAGTGCAGGGGGAGGTAAGTGGGCTTTGTTTTAGCAGGTTGACAGCTGGAATAGAAAGGGAGGAGAGAGGGCTAGGAAACAGAGTTGTTTCTTTGTAGGAGAAGGTATACTAAGGTAAGTAGATCAGTACAAAGCAGCGCTGGTGCCTGCAAGGAAAATATATTGTGCTGTGTTTGACTGCAGGAGTGACCTGCCCTCTCTGCAAATCCCACATGAGGGTGGGTAAGAGATCAGAGCCATGAGGTGGTGTGCACTGCGTGCACTGAGTTTCAGAAGCTTGAAATGTGCTGATCTTAGAGCTCCAAAAGGGCCCAGGACCTGTGAGATTACTCTTATCTTTGACTAATGCTATTAATGGAGAAAATTCTTGTCTGGTGCTGCTTTGGAATGACCCACAGAACAGTATCAATGAATTTTTCAGGTGCACTGAGACAGGCTTTTGAGGAGGTGAGTTTCAGTATTGCTTGTAATGACTTCGCACACTTCAGTCTGGCTTTGCCACATGCACAGTGAGTGTATCCTTATACCTAAAGGGATGAAAAAAGGGTTGTTTCAAGGTAAAGCATGCAAAAAGAATGTATGCCTTTATTTTTCTTGCATGTGTGTTTGTGTTTCCTAATCAGTCACATAGTCCTCTTTTTCCTTCATGGAGCACTTATCGTGGCACAGTGGATAGGTTTTATCTCACTGTTGCCTGGTTCGTTTTGATCAGGATGCGGGTTGTGCCGTGTTTACCCTATGCTACTCAAATCCTACTTGTGAGGTTAAATTGTTTATCTATGGACTCTCCTGTATTGACTGTCCCTGTGTTATCTTATGTTTCACAGCGACTGACTGATTTTTGGGTTTGTTGTAAATAAAGAAAATAATGTTCTCTATTTATAGTCCAATCTAAGGCTCTTAAGACTCAACAGTTCAAGTACTCTGTGCCGTCTCTTTTCTCAGGCCCTTTGTCCCCTCAGTCTCCCACCCTGCCCCTCCACTGCCAGGTACATAGGTTTTCTCTCTCAGCTGGCTGTAACTCCCCTTCTCACCCAGTACCAAAATTAACCCCCCGGTTCATCTCAAACTCTTTCTTTCTATCATACAGCTTTTCCTCCATTACATACATCTCATACATCAACTTTTCCTATCTGGAATGGCTGGCAGCAAAGGAGTTTTCACTGAGGAAGGAAGATGGATGATGTCTATAGTCTCATTTCCAGCTGTGGTCTTCTGGGCAACTTCAGGGAAAGGCCGGGCAAAACCTGTACAAAAACGGATCAGCATACCGACGTGGTCCTAAGATTTCAGCTGTTTTACGATGACTTTTCTCAGTGCCCGTACACTTTGGGAGTGCTGGTTTTTGAGGTTCTTTTAAATGGATGTGTATGACTTGTCACAGTCAGGTTTTCGCAAGGTGGAAGCATATCCTCAGCATGAAGTGCATTTCTGTTCAAAGGCTGCACTTTGAGAGTGGGAATAGGACCTCTCAATGCAACATTGTTTCTTGCAATTCTGAGTGTAAAATATGATGCCTTACAACTGCTGGGGATTTGAAACGACATCAAAAAAGGATTTTGATCTGTTTGAAGTTTTATGAACCTCTTTCTAGTGTCAGGGAACCAAGAGTGCTTTTTTTCCAGGTGTACGATGGTAGAGGGTGACAAAAATTATGCTTATACATAAACATTTTGTCTTTTGCCTATGAAAGGGGTCAATCACTAGTCCAAAAATTGTTCTAGTTGCATGAACTTGTGATAAACTGGATGCTCAGGTCATAATGAAAACTGCTGGGTGCTGCCTGATTTTGAAGATTGGATCCCTGGCTGCCTATTGATTAAGTCTTATGTATGCTCAGTTAAGAGCATTTAAAATTCTCTTTGGGAAAAGGGGCTGTTTCAGCTTAAATGCCCAGTGCACAGCAGGAACTTAAAGGTGATGAGAAGAGCTTGACTTTTTCCCTCTGATGTTTTCTGCTGTCTTCTCTGTTTCATGGTAGCAAAGACACATTGTTCTGTAGAAAACATAAAAATGGGTTTTGTGATTGCTGAAACCTTTCTTTTCAACTGATTATAGCACACAGAACATTCTCTCAGATGTCTCTGTGAATAATGATGACCCCCTGTTAAAACAGTTATTATTCTGCATTGCATAACCTACATACTCAGGTTAAAACAGTGCTGTAATTAACTTCATTTTTATTGGTCAGGCTCCACGACTTCAGAATGATTTATGGCCAAGTGTGGTCGCACAAAGCCCCAGATTGGAGGCATGTGTCTTCCATTCAGCTCCTACAAATCTCACTGTGGTCTAAAATTGTGCTTGCGGAGCAGAAGTTTAAAGGCAGTTGTGAAGGTGGTCTGAGAGATTCAAGTACAGCCCTGAGCAGGACTGAGATGGGTTTGTAGCAGGTTTTACAAGGCAGCAATAGGAGATCTTCAGCGTCTCAGAAAGATGAAGAGGAGTTTTGGTAATTTCCATGTTTCTCCTTAGACAAGGAGGATTTCCGTTTTCTCCTCAGGAAAAAACCTTTAGAAGTCATCTTCAGGGCCTCCTTCTCACTCTGATCTGGGTGAGGGCAGAGGGGCCTTTTTGTAACGTGGAGAGTGGTCTGTTTCCCTCAGAGGACTTGCATGAAGGATGTAGTCGCAGTGAGCGTTTCTTTTACTACTGGTTCAGGTGCTGGCTTGGAGCAGTGAAGTGAACAGTATTGCACCGTAGCCGTCTTCTGACAGTGTTTCACAGATTCAGCTGTTTGTGAGCAGCTCTGTAACTGGAAGGGACCAGCGTCCTTGCATGCTGGCAGTGCTCCCTTTTTCCCCTTGCACAGCCAGCAACAAATAGTTCCAAGGAAGAAGGATGGTGTTCGTGACTTTACCCTTTTCGTTTTTATGCTTATGGGGGCTGTCCTTGGCAGATACCTGAGTTAGTTCTCAATAAGTAAATAAGGAAGTAAACTGGTATAGCCAAGTTTTGTGCTAGTGACATTGATTTCTAGGGCTGCTTGTTTCAGAGAACACTGACAGGCTACAAATATATCGGGCAATTGTTGCCTAACTCATCTAAGTTCAGAGAACAATTTTAGGGGAGATTTAAAAGCATTTGTAAATTGGCACTTCATCGCAAAGTCTGGTTCCGTGCTAGAGGAACGCTGCCTTACAGCAGGGCTCAGGTAACCACTAGCACAAAGCCATCTTAATATGTGTATGTGTGAAAGGCAAAATGTGCATCTCACAATAAGACAGATCTATGCTACTTAAGGTAACAGATACATCTGTCTGCAATCACACTGCCTTACTGATTCCTGCAAGTAAAAGCCAGGTTTCACTCATTTGTCCTCATTCCTAATGCTCTCCCAGTCATTCTGTTTCCTATTAGCTTGATTAGAGCTTGACTACAGTTCTTGCTGAAGTTTGGCCAAGTAGCTACTTATATAATTGTTATATTTCTGTTGTTATTTTCCACAGTAGGACATAAAGGCTGATGAAGGGAAATTCTGATTAAAGTTAGAGCTTCTTCCAACAGAGTAGAGAATGACAGCTTGGTTCCTGACAGTATCATAAGCATGGTAGACCGGAAACCCAGCAGTGGTCCGTAGGATCTGAGATCAACTGAATGGCATCAATCAGAATGAAAGTGTCTGGAAAGGCTTTTGAGGATTTGTCTATGTGCCGGGTTTGGTTTTTAAGCTATTTGTGAGCTGTATTATGGAACAAGCAGCTCAGCTTCTAGCTGAGGCTGTGCCTTTTCCCTGGAGGTATGCTGTGGTATGGACCAAGCAACGCAAGGGAACCGTCCCAACCAGGGGAGTGGCCTTCCCACATGGTATATGAAGCATGCATATGGGGGTTGAGGTAACAGTCCTGCGTGCAGGAGAGTAACCTGTTAGTTTTCTAGGACATCTATCTTATTTTGAGAAGCAGCTGTGGTTGTTAATACCTACTTGCAGCTCCTTCCTCTCGCTGTGCTTTTACTACTTCTTTTGTTCTTTTTGGGCCAGGCTATTCATAGGGTGCCATTCAGTGTAGGAATTATTTATATGAAACAAAATAATGATCTGTTTCTGAGACCAGGAAAGGTATTTTTCATTTCCTTCGGTACAAGATTGGACTAAAAATATTTTCATGTTTATTTTCATTATTATCATAAAATTGTTATTCTTCCTGTCAGTGAAGTTGTCACTAAGCAATAATTTCCTCCCCTGTTCCCCTGAGAGCTTTTTCTTCAAGTGTGAGTAAGATTTTAGTCTTAGAGGACGTTCTTGTGAGAGATTTTTGATTGCGCAAATTTCTCTGTGGGAGGGGAGTTTTGTACATGAAAGAAGTAGGAGGTGAGATTGCTCTTCCGGAATTCATCCGAGATTCCTAAATGTGTAGTATAGTTTTATTCCCCTGTATAGTTTTATTCCCCTTTGAGTAACCCCATACTCAGTGTACTGACACCTGTGTGAATGTTATAAATGTTACTGCCTTCTGCATTCACTGTTAATCTGACCTGTGTAACTCTGGTGTCCACTCTCACGTGTTGAAGGTCCAGTATCAATGCCACTAGAAGGGGCAAATTAATACCACAATGAGGAAAAAGCAACATGAATAAAAGAATGAAGTGCCCATCAACCACAAAACCTTTGTCTTGTATCTTTGATCCTGATGACAATAATGTTAGTCATCTGTCCAGTTTTAATGACCTATTTGTGCTGTTTTCTGGATTCACTGGAGAGACTTGGCTTAACCCAAGTCATTGAGTTATGGCTTCAGTTTGAGATAACGTATTCTTCATACTATATATAAAACATGCTCACATAGAAGTAAAAGGGGGAGACAAGAGGAACTCTTCAAGAGAAATAATGAAAGAAACAAAGGAGAAAAAAGATTTTTTTAAAGAACTCCCACCCCCTCAGAGTTTTTCCACCTACTGAAGCCAGAGTCAGAAATTCTGGTGGTTGTTTTAATTATTTGAATTTATTCTGTTCTGATTTTGTAACAGGTTGGTGTAAAGTTAACATGTCTATCAGCTGCTCTATGGGGGATTAAAATGCAAAATTCTGTGCAGTATTCTGTGTAGTCCTACAGAAATGGAAATGGAAAAAGTCAGTTCCCCTGTCTCCTGTTTCCTCCGTTGAGGTGAGGAAGGCACACAGAAATGTATACATTTACTGTAGTAAATATAGCATAACCACATCTTTTTTACATTCCTGATTTCTTTGCATGCTTGGGATATGGCTCCACTGTAGCATGTTCTCAGATACTGTTGTTTTTTTGATGAAAAATTAAAGAAGTTGTAAGATATTGACTGACTGTGCACAAAATGCAGTTTGTAGGAGCAACTATGGGATAGCTGTAGATGGCTACTAGTATCTGAGCTGAATTTATTGGGTACAAATGGTGGTTGCAGCATGAACCCAAATGTACTTGAGAGAAGGAAGTAATTGGAAGCCATACAGTAGTAATTAAGATACTTGGTATTGAAAGAGAGCGCCAGAACCAGGTGCCAAAGGTAGCTGTGAGCCACAGGATGCCTGGAGCCTGGCTGATGCTGGGGTATGGGTGTAAATTCTGGATTTCTGCATTTGTGACTATTCAAGGCTGTCATTGTTCCAGTATCAGGCTGCTGGAAGAGCAGCTGCTTGCACAGCTCCCTTGAGCACTGGTGTCCTTTAAAATGGGGCTTTGAGCCCTCAGTGAGCTGAGCATGGTGTCACAGGTGAGATCTCTCAGAAACGTTGGCATCTAGATACTCCTGTGTCTGTGGAGAAGATGTAGGATAGTAATTGTAATTTCTCTACTGGGCTCTAGAACATTCCAGAAAAGGACTTTTATGGAGATGGTCTTCACCTTTGTTTCTTTATTCCTATATGTTAATTGTGTGTAGAAATATTGAGTAGTGGTCTTAATGAGCAGTTACTTGTTGATACTAGCAACCGTTCTATTAGGTTGGGGCTGGGGGCAATGGGGAGGGTGAGGAACAAGTAAATCCAAGAACTTCCGGAGAGGATTGGTTCTCTAACGTCAGATTTGATTTAAGGAACTAGAAATAAAACTCTTCATATCACAATATCATACCTATCAACAGCTCCTCCCCAGACCCTCCCTAAAAAATCCTCCAGCTTTGTTCAAGTATTTTATTGAAGCATAAAGGAAATTTTAACCTTTATTGTAATAGAGATCACAAACAAGCTAAAGGCCTTCTTGTGGTATTGTTATATTGATTCTGACTGCCTTTGCTACACCCACTGCTGTCTCCTATCCTTTAGCAATTTTCAGGGACAGATAACTAATTCTGCTGAGATTTTTCACAGAAATGACAATTTCACAGCTCCCTCTTGGGACAGTCATGACTGTGATCAGATTTTCAGTCTGCAAACACTTATTGATTTGCTTTCTAAAAACTTCCCAAGAAATCCCACCTGGGCAGAGGATTTATCTAACTCTATCATCCTCTCTTACAGGTTCTTCAAAAGAGTAATTATCTTTTAAATGAAACTACAATGGTATGTTCTTGATAGAATTTGAAACCACGTTACTTGAGCCAGAGTGCAGTTATTACAATAGGTTTAGAATGATGCATGATTATCTGTCTCTGTTTAGGATACATACATGTGTTCTGTCATTAAAACCCTAGTCATCTTCCTGAGTTGTTTTGTGGACTTTGTTTCATAATCAGCAAGTTGATTGTATTTTAGGGTTTTTATTCCTGTACCGGTTAATACAGGTACAGCTTGTATTGGAAAGCCATTTAATAACAGAGAAATGCATGTTGGTCAAAATGTGCCATAAATTCTTAAGCATTTTGTTTATATATACACAATTCTATATATTCCTTAAGGAATAGGGTGGAATAGGCAATTTGAATTTGATGCAGCACTCCACAATTAAAATGATGCCTTGCTTTCTTGCAGAATACAGTGTAGTTTGTCTTACTCTTTCTTTTGTTCTTTTTATACACCAGAGTAATTTAATCTTAAATCCTGACTATATGATTACATTAATCCTGATGATAGATTACATTAAATGAACATGTGAATTGAGACTAGAACTGAGGTTTGCTCATTATCTCTGAGTATCAGGTGCACAATATACAGTTTTCTGAAACGTCTGCTGTGAGATGCTGGGCAGTATCCTTGCCTGACTCTGAGCATCAATCCATGAGGTGAAACGGCAGCCGTTTTCAGAGAGCTTTTGAACTCTATGGGTTGGTGTAATGCTGTTAGTATTGAGAGAGGAGTTTGGTCCTGGAGCTGTGTCTGCATGCAGGGATTGTCTGCTCTCCCTCATGGAGAAAAGTGACACGAAGTGGTGAGGTGTGGTTTTGCCAAACAGGGCAAGTCCTTACGATGTACCTGGGGAGAGGGTGTTGTGAGGTGAGTTGCTAGAGGGAGTGAATAAGGGTCACGGTTGGAATATTTTGTTTGTCTTCGGTTTGGTATGTGTTTTGCTCTCAGAGAGAAGGCTAAATTTGCATGCAGGTCTAAGTAGGGGAAGTCTGACTGGAACTTGAGCACTTCAGGTGTAAAATTCTGCTATTATTTAATGAAAGAATCATAGAATGGTTTGGGTTGGAAGGGCCCTTAAAGCCCATCCAGTTCCAACCCCCCTGCCATGGGCAGGGACACCTTCCACTAGACCAGGTTGCTCCAAGCCTCATCCAGCCTGGCCTTGGACACTTCCAGGGATGGGGCATCCACAGCTTCTCTGGGCAACCTGTCTCAGTGCCTCCCCACCCTCTCCGGGAAGAACTTCTTCCTGATATCTAATCTAAACCTCCCCACTTTCAATTTAAACCCGTTACCCCTTGTCCTGTCACTACAGGCCCTTGGGAAAAGTCCCCCCCAGCTTCCTTGTAGCCCCTTCAGGCACTGGAAGGGGCTCTAAGGTCTCCCCGGAGCCTTCTCTTCTCCAGGCTGAACCCCCCCACCTCTCCCAGCCTGTCCCCATAGCAGAGGGGCTCCAGCCCTCGGAGCATCTCCGTGGCCTCCTCTGGACTCACTCCAACCAGTCTATACCCTTCTGATATTGAGGGCTCCACAGCTGGACGCAGCACTCCAGGTGGGGTCTCCCCAGAGCAGAGCAGAGGGGGAGAATCCCCTCCCTCGACCTGCTGGCCACGCTTCTCCTGATACATCTCCTGATAAATCTCCTAAGAGATTTAGATTACATTGAAAAACATGGATTGAGATGCATCAATATATTAACACAGGATCAGCTTGTGATTGTAATGGGTGGGTGGGGTTGTGTAGTTACAGGTTTGCTTCAGTGTCACACCAGTCCACCAGTATGTGCTGAAGGTGACTGATTTTTTTGAGAGAGGAAGCAAAAATACTCTTGTGATTCAAGTTGCCATGCTTTGTTTTCACTAGTTGCTTCCTCAGTTGATCCTGTTCCTAAATTTGTGTGGTGTGGGGTACCACAAGATAAGGCAGAAAAGCTCTTAACAAAGGAGGAAATGAATGTGGATTTCAAAAAATACTCATCTTTCGGCCATGCCTGATTTGATTTTGAACTTTTGTAGGACTTTTGCAGCATAAAATAATTTGGTAGTTAAAAACAATCTTTCTGTCCCAAGAACTGTTGCAGTTTTGATATGACAGGAAGATGCAATTCCAGAAAAGCTGTGAGGAAAGTCAATTCTCCTGCATTTCCAAGATGCCGCACGGAAGGCCACAGGTTACTGAAACACAAGGTTAGATGATGCCTTTGGATGGGATATAGGCTTGAACTGGTGGGCAGAGGTCAGGGTTTGTATTTGTTCTGCGCAGAACAGTGCACCACACTCAGACACGTAACACATTCTGTCTGAATTTGTTCTGTCTGAAGAAAAAGACCACGAGTGGAAGTGATAATAGTGGAAGTTTTTTTGGTCATTGTCCCTCTGTTTTTGAATCTAAGGCAACACAGTTTTCTGAGTTAAAAGCTGGAATTCAGAGCTGCCCTGCTTTGGTACTAGAACAAGGGCGAGCAAGAGCAGAGAAGCAGCTCAACTACCAAGCGAGAAGAACAGCACAAGACAGGGAAATTGGAGCCCTCTCTGAAGTTTGCCTAATTGTGATGTCAAAAAGCAGTCATAAGTGCTGCCTTAGGGTCCCTTACACTGTCCTGTAAATATGTGTGAGGTTCATGGTTTGTTATCCATCCCTACGCGAGGTGACCCCCATATCTGCATGCTCAGTGTATTTGAAGTTAGTAATGGTTGAGGTAAGTATCATTGTTATAGGATCTTTGTGTTACTCTTAAGTCGAATAGGTGTGGCACAGTTAGTGGCCTTGGATGTGTCTTGTATTTACCTTGATTATCTGGGTCAAGTTATCCTTCATAGTGCTTTTAAATGGAAGTTTTTTAAGCAGAAATCCTGCTGTGCTGAGAGCATCACTGCAATTTTTATTCATCAGAAAAAAAATTCTGTAGGTAACTAGGGAAATCTTAGCAAAACAAAGCCTTTAACCAGGAGAAATTGTAATAGTTTAGAATAATCTTAATCATATAAATACAGATGTGATTCACCTAGGTCACCTTTGTAGCTTGTAAGGGTAGTCTAGATGTGCTTCTGTACTCGGGAAAGACAGTTTTTCCTTTGTACTCCAAAAAACTAACAGCAAGTTAGTGTGGCTGTGAACCTGAGCTAATAAGGGCTGGAGAGTGGTGACTTATATCACCAAAATTGTGGAACTGTGTTGATCATTTTTGCGATTTCTGATGGTCTCGTGGAATAATTTAGAGCAAGGTCTTGTCTGCCTGCTGCATATTGCCTTTATCACAGTAGCCATAAGATGAGTATTAACCGCTCCATTTATATTCACATCTGCAAAGCATTCGAGTTTTGATAACACTTTGAATGTTTGAAATGTGTTTGAATTCTTGGTGGGGAAGGAAAGAGGAAAATATCAAGTCTTAGAGTTTTATGACTTTCTAGTGAGCGATTTGACGAGTATGGTTAGTTTTCAAAGAAGAATTTCTCTTGCCTCCTTTCCTCATGATTGCTCTACCAAACGGTGTTTCCAACCTTAAGAATTTGACTGCCAAGGTGAATATGTCGCTTCTCTGTAGCTTTAGAAACTAAGTAGTAAATAGTAGTTGAAAACCGTTGAAGTTTAAAGGCAAGAGGACACAAAAGAATGTGATAGATTCTGGTCTTTTCAGTGGGACTGTTCATTATTTGCTGGAGGTAAACCATTGCATTTTGCAGATCTCTTGCTAGTTTCTGTCTGCCTTAGTATTTAACCCTTCTTTCCTTCTAGGGCAGAGGGTACATGCAACACACGTTCACAATAAAGGATATTGTAGCCTTGAGTTCTCCCTTTTTCCTTTTGTGTCCAAACATCATCTGGGTTCTGGATTCGATTTAAATTTTCATTAATTATGTTAATTAAGTAATGTCTAAAAAAGGTTAAATGGATATATACCAGAGGTTCTGATGGTACCACAACTTAAGGAAAATGTGAGAAGCTTGAGCGTTACGTGTGTAGTGTGTATACCTGCCATAAAATTTAGGGCTCTGCTGAACTGGCTAAGTTTGGTCTTTTTTCCCCTTCTTGAAAGCTTGTGCTGAACAGCTGGTCCCCAAGCTATGTTAACTTCATTTAAAGACTGCTCATAAATAACAACTTACTCATTACACTTTTGTGTTTATTAGATATTACATGATAGCCCAGAAAGGGCTTCCCCTTTGTAACTGGCCATGCGTGTTTGTAAAATCAGCTTGTGTAAGAACCATTTACACTTTTTTAACTTGTTTAAAATTCACTTCTAGCACAACAGATCACTGATGTTGCATCTTTTCATACTTCAGCCTCGTACTATACTGTTGAGTGTTTCCATGCACTAAGATTCCCAATTTGCGCAGTGTGCTAGTATTTCCCCCACCCCCAGGCCCCTGGGCTTCGCAGGTGTAAGCGGAAACTTTATTGATCAGTCCTTATACTTCAGAATTTTTATTTAGTGTGCATTGCTGACTAAGCTGTATACCTGAGGAGAGTTGGTTTGCGTTTCTCAGGGTTTAACTAAAATTGTCCTAACTGATGGTCAAGCTTTAAGGATTTAATACTTTATTGTGTTGTACTTTTATCAGTGCTTAATTCAATATACCTTTCATATTTAATGGATTAAAATCAGAATCAAATAAGAAGAAACATATACAGGTTTCGTTAACCCGCAGTTCTAGCTCACACCACGATACAAGAGTGGTGGTTTTGAATGAAGGAATTGTAATTTTGGTAGAATAAATATGAGTAAATCACAGTGTTTTACAACTGCCAACAGAAGTGTTGTATGACAGTGCAGTTGATGCAAGTAGGACGAAATTGTACACATATTAAATATTTAAAAATATTAAATATTAAAAAAACTTGAAGGGATTCTCTAACCCACAAATGTTGGTATGTAAATAGTGGAGCTTTGATAGGTAACCCCCAGAAGCATTCTTGTCTGTAGCACTTATCTCTGCTGCAGAGACTAAGAAATGTGACTAAAAATTCACCTAGTAGCCTTCCTTGTGTATTTTTTTCCAAAGGAGCTCAAAATGGATATTGTATGTGGCCAGGTAACTGTTGTCTTTAATTTATTCATTTTTAAGGTTTAAGATAACTTTTAGCAGTTCTGATGTTAGTTCTTACAAATGCAATGGGCAGCCTTGGCAAGTCTGCACTGTGCTGGTTTTATTGTTCCTACATCTAAGAGTAGCACACGACATGAAAATGGATTTAAAATCTTAAAGAATATTTCCGCCAAACTTGCAAGACAGCATTGGGCTAACAGCCGTAGACTGTGTAAGTACAAAACGTAGTAGCTCAGGGTGCTGTGATAAAATCTGTGATGTTTTGTGCTTGTTGCAAGTCCTTGGTGAGAATGTTATGAGACATCAAATTGGTGAAGTTCTTCACCATTTCTGTATTTTAATTGCACTGTAATGTTGTGATAATAAGTACACAGTTCTCACTTCGCTTTGAAGACCCAGCTAACAATGTGCTCAGTTCCTGCATGTTTGGATTTAGCTAGCTTTAAATGTTGGTAATGTGCTGTGATCTGCTCATACTGGTAAACAAGCTATAATTTCATTGCCACTGGTAAGTCCTGTGTCTGTACTGCAAATGGCAGTGGGCCACCAGCACTGTGCAATCCACTATGACATAGTCACTTAGTCTTTTTCTCTAAATATTGTAGGCATTCCTTTAATCATCATTTGGGCACTTTCCAGCTTCTCTTCCTGTACAACCATATTCTTTAGCAACCATCATTTTGACTGGAAGTTGGAGGGACTCTGCATAAAACAGTTTTAAGGAAGACCTTCACAGCACAGAATCCATCATCTTGCCAGCTTTTAGGATGGATGCTGCAGAATAGAGACACTAAGGATGGGGGTAAGGATAATTTGGGTAGAAAGGGGCCTGGGGAAGGTTCTAGTCCACCTTCCTGCTCAGACCAGGGGCCAGCTCCGGGGTCAGACCAGCCTGTTCAGGGCTTGGTCCATTTGGGTCTTAAAAAACTCCGAGGACGGAGACTTCACGGCCTCACTGGCAGCCCACTGCGCTGCTTGCCTCTGCTCAAGGGCAAAAGTTTCACAGGGTTGCTGCCAGCACATTTCTCCAGCCTGTAGGAAACTGTCCCTTTCCAGTGACGTTAGAAACAAAGTCTGGGTCTAGAAATAGGTTATTCCTACAGCTTAGAGTGAAAAGTGACATTCACTTTTTAAAAGTACTCTTCAAAAGCTAACCCTGAATCTTTTGTATGCTGGGATATTGTTGTTCTGAAAACTGTTATTTGCACTGAGGGTATATAAATATTTCTGGAGCTGCATGATGTGTTGTATTTCTGTGAAAACCTTTTGAGCTGTTCGGTGTCTGGAAGGTTGGAAGAGTATTTCAAGACGGGTTACTCAGAGAATAGGAAGGAGGTGAAAATCTTCAACAAGTGTCTTTAACATATACCTACCACCTCTACTTGGCGTAGCTGCAGGATGAATGTTTATATTGTCTCTTTATATTGCATGTGTGATTGTTTTAATACTACTTTTGGAAAAGGCTAATTTGGCATTTGATAGGCAGAATGGTCTAGGTAACCTGGAAACAACTCAGTGCTATAAAGCATTCTTAAAGTAGTAACATTAATGAAATAGAGGTCCACTCTTAATCAGGTGGTGACCTCTGAGTGACTTACAGCAGCACTTCCATTAGTGGATGTCAGGTCACGTGATTTCCCTTCTGCCCGGTTTTCTGAATGGCCCTGAGTAACTGCAAAATGTCTGAAGGAACTGCAAGACAAGGAATGAAAGGGATTAAAGAGAAAAATGTTTCAAATGGATAGGTAAAGCAGCATTCAAATAATCAGTGCAAAAGAGTCAATTGTATATTTATTATTGACAGTCCTTTGGTCCAATGAGGTGTTTGGAAGGACTTGGATCATTGAAGAATCCCACATGAGCTACTTTTTTGAATTACTTCAACTCAGTTCCTGCTCCTATTCCATACCAGCCCCCAAGGCTATGGTGGATTTTCTTTTGAAATGACTGGCTGTGATTTCATCTGCTTCTGCAAACTGCTTCCATGACCGTGGAATGTGATGAGTTGTTACTAGAATTCCCTTAAAACATGAAGACTATATTTTAGTCTGATGTCCTTATAGTTCACCTAACAGTGATGTCTGAACGTTTCTGTTTCTTTCTGCATCATACTACTTGGTATCTCATATAAACTCAGACTGGTCTGTAGAGCAGTGTGTTCAGTGCTGGGCTGAACAGGCAAGAAGGATGTAGTGGCACTCAAATTTGCGACCTGCAGTTAATTAAATATCAGTGGAGGTGCACACTGAAGGTCCCACTTCTCTTCCTTAGAAGAGTGAACATTGAAGCCTCAAGATTTTCAAGGCAGGAAAAAGTCTCTCATTCATTAAGAACTCAGAGAATCCACAAGCAAAGATGAAAGAGAAGTCTGTTACAGCTGACCCATCTCATAGGCCTTAACCAGCACTTGGTCAAATAGCTCGTTATTTAGCAACGTCTTGATGAAGTCTAGATTAATTGGTCTGTATAGTCTGATTCTACTCTCTCTCCATTACTGTAGGTCATCCTGTCACCATCAAATGGGCTGTTGAATTCACTTCTGCTCACTTAATGTCTTTCATAATTGTATCTGTGCATCATTCTCGCCTGAATATTGCCTCTTGTTTTTAATAATGGCTGCAAGTGTAAAAAGGAACAGCTGCTTCTTGGTAAACAAAATGATCAACTAACTAGGTCATGGAAACCGTAGACTGCGTGCAGGTACTGACTTGGTCTGGGATCTGTTCTATGAAAAGTTACAGGTTTCTGTTGAAAGCTGTTAAAACCCAGAAGTTTTCTATGGGAAAAAGATTGTGAGCACATGACTCTTGACCTGTGTGTTCAGCAAGTACTTCTGAAGGGTTTAGTACATATAATAATGCATAATAACGCAACACTGTAACAGCTCACTCTCAGAAACACCTAGCCGTGTTTACGCCTTGCTCTCATCAGGACCTTGCTGTCCTTGCACCACGTCACGCTTCTGGGGTTCAAATGGACCGCTGTAATATCTGGATTTCTCCCTAAGGTTGTATTTTTTGGCAAAATAAAAAGACATTTAAATGTGAGGTTTTGTATATATGAGCATAGATTGTATTGGTCCAAATCTTCACATTGCAAGAATTTGCAGGGTGAAAGCAGGATAATGAAAGGACCGTGTAGTTATAAAATGTATGTCTATTAACCAGTACTCAGTAGCTTATATTTATTATGCCATATGTGCAGAGAGCGTTTGTGCAGTGTTGTTTTCCCCTGCAGACGACTAATTTAACACAAGAAGGATTTCTGTGGTTGGGCTGTGTTTTGTTTTTCTCTCTTATTTCCCTGGACTGTTGGAGAGCCTTGCAAAATTGACTGCAAACAGTGTGTGGCACATGAAGAGACATTAGGCTTAGAGAGAGCCTTTTCTAATCTGAAGGAAAAACTAATTTTAAAAAGGTTTTTCATTACTTCTTAACTTCATGTTTATGTAAGGAAATGGGTAAATGGAAGGTGAAATATAGGTGATTTTGTCGGTATCCTCTTAGAGCACGAGTAACACTGTGCAAAATTGACTGCAAACAGTGTGTGGCACATGAAGAGACATTAGGCTTAGAGAGAGCCTTTTCTAATCTGAAGGAAAAACTAATTTTAAAAAGGTTTTTCATTACTTCTTAACTTCATGTTTATGTAAGGAAATGGGTAAATGGAAGGTGAAATATAGGTGATTTTGTCGGTATCCTCTTAGAGCACGAGTAACACTGTCCATGTAGAAATGTGCAATAATACAACAAATCAAGCTTTTCATTTGTTCACCAGCTTTTTGTGTGACTTGGAGTTAGTGGAAGCTCAGTGCATGCCCAGCCAAGTGTGTTACTGCATCCATCTTTTAAAGGTGGAACTGGTAGGGACAAAGCATGTGGTATTTTATGAACCTCACTGCTACTGCAGTAAGCCTGCGGCTCCTTGTCAGCAGCCAAAGATTGATATTCCTTGCTTTGAGAAATTGAATCTATTGCCCCATTCTGGTGAAGGAGAATATGGGCTTGAGTGGGAGAATATGATCTTTTGGGAGAATTTAATTTTAAATCATTATGGTATTTAGCAGGCATGCAACTTTATAATATAAAAATAGTAATGATAGAACAGTAACTGATATGAGATGCATTGGGATATACAATTACTGGTATAAATATACTTTCAAGACTTGATTTTGGAGAAGGAGGAGTGTTTTATCTGGGCAATTTTAAATAACACGTAAAGAAAATGTGTGCACTCTGCGTGTGGAGATGTGTGTTCACAGGTTTAACAGGTGTCCTAGTGATACCACATCCCCGTGAAATCCGGAACTTACACAGCAGTATCCAATTTAAAACAACTGCAGAATAGTCACTTGGATGGAAATGACTGTGTTTGTCTTTTTGTTCACTAATTGCTTCACTCCAGAAATAAATACTGGGACTTAGAGCTGTATATATGCCATTCAGAACCTCACAATCCCCATTTGTCTGTCTGTTCCCTGTCTTAGTGGATTTCAGACAAAATTTCTCTGGTTTTGTGCTGTGCTAATGGAAGAAATGAAATTGAATCTCCTATAATTTATTTGTCAAACAAGATGAGTCGTCTTTCAGTACTACATCGTATTGTTACGCTTCGTGTAATGCTTAAGAGGAACAGGCTGACCTTACTCCTTCCTGAATAAGAATGGCTAAACCAAACTTGTACGAAATGCTTTTTAATTTCCCTGTGCTGCTTTCAGTTTTTGACCCTTGTTCACGTATTTTGGCAGAGACTGAATATGACAGTTGCTGGGAGCATGTGGGTAACTTGAGTGTTTTCATGGACGTGAGAACACAACTACCCTTCTGGTTATTTTTTTTAGTTCAGTTTTGCAGTTTAGATCAGGCACTGTTTTGTAAATGTATTAACAAAAAAAAAAAAAGCACAGCCTCTCACCAGATAAACACGTCAAACAACAAGCAGACCATGGGACATACTGGAAATACTAACGGGCGTGATGTGTGCAAGTTAATCAAGTGCGTCTCTCAGATTCTTAAACTCTCGGTCTCAACCACCCGTTACGTGGAACAAGGGGAGGGATGAAGGAGGAGTCAGACACCCTCATTTGCACTCAAGGAGCGGCGTGTTTCATGCTAGTGTTGTAACAGGTCACACTGAGCGGAGCTGGAAGTAAGCTTGCAGCAGAAGTTGTTTTTGGAATACCTGCAAATGGTCTCCCTTAATGCTCTGTTTTTCAGGGACTCTTCTCAGTTTGGGTTTTTCTCCCTGTGTGAGTCAGCTCCTCAGGCCATAAAATCAGAAAGGCTCCTTTAATAGATCCATCTCCCAGCGAATTGGTGCACTGATGCCTTCATTTTTAGGGGAGAGCTGCTGTCCGGATATCTGCTTCATCCAGATCAAAGTAGTTAATGACTAATAGAAAAGCCCTTGCTGGGTACAAACATTTGGGTGTAGGTGGTGGTGTGTTATCTCTTTGTAGGTGGAAGAATTATAGACGTCTGCCACAGAACAAGGGCAAAAACGGGAAGTTGCATGTGTTGACCTTTGGGACAGCTTTTGATGTTAGCAGCATCTGCCCTCATTTTGGTGGTACTCTGGGGGTGGGTTGAGCCGGTGTCGTCCCTTCCTCATTCCCTCTGTCTCAGCACAGGTACAGGATCATTTCTATCTTCTGCAGCACCATTTAAACCATTTAAAGTGGTTTAAAGAAACCCATCTGAACAGAAATCTGTTAGGAAGGTGTTCATCTGACCTAGAAAAGGCACTGACATGGCGATGCTAGGTTGAAACATCTGTACCCCAACTTGGTATTTCTACCAACTTTTGCTGTTTCTTGTGTCAGTCCCCCTTAACCACCATGAAGTCCCACTCTGCCCCGTGTCACGCTCGTTTCTGTCGCTCCTCACACTGTTACCGGCCGTGGCAGGCAATTTTTCTTGCTGTGACTCTTAGTTTCTCGTGTCCTCTTCAGTGAGAGAAACCTCAGGCAGGCAGGCAGGAGTCTGCTTAGCAGCTTCATCTCCCTGCTTCCCTAAGAGTTTCACCTCTGGGGAGGTTCTTTGCTGCATTGTTGGGCTGAGTCAAAACCTTTTCCCCCCCACCGCCCTTTCCATTTTCTTGGTTGTACTGTTTTGTTTACAACATGTCTGTAGTTTAATTTGTTTCTCGGTTCCTTACTGGTCCTTCTAAATATTGATCTAAATACAAAAGAGCCAGAGGAAAACAGCCACATGAGTGAATTTTTGGAAGGGCCTGAATAAAATAGGGGAAGAAGCTCGCTGGCCAAGCATGCTCAGTAGAAATATAGGTTCAAGCCACTGATGGCTGGTGTGGATTATGTTGAAATGGAATTAACATAATGGCTTTTATGTTAAAAAATCTTGAAACCTATCAGCCAAACATCATTTTCTTTTCTTCCTACTCTTCTTGTCATCAGGATTTTGTTATCTAGAATTTGTTGCCAGTAAAGGATTGTTAAGAGCAATGCACCATCAAATTGTCACTTGAATAATTACAGCAATAAAAAAGCCCCAAAGTCAGTTGCTGTAGGGGTCTGCACTCAGGAGCATATAATTCCCTGGGGGACTGTGCATGACAGCAGTTGGAGAGTGATTGACACTTTATTTTTGGATTGCCTTTTCACATTGTTTATGAATAACATTTATTTTAGCTATGTTGACTTTAAGGTGTTTGGAAGACGTTGGTGTTTTGATGAAAACTGGTCACTTGAACTTGGCAGGTAGTGGTGAAATGCTGTCATCCACTCTTTACGTTATCATCTGTATTGATCCCATGTTTACGTTACCTGGTTTGATCCAATATTTACGTTATCTGTTTTGAAGGCCATGACACAAAAATTGTAGTTTAACATTTTAAAATGACAGTGTCTGACTTCAGGGAATAATGTTGAAGAGGATCAACTTCAGTAGTTAAATTTACTTTTTCTGCAACCCAGGTAATTTATTTTTTTAACTCGGTGACATTTTAATTTTCTGAATATAGTCATGGTCCTGTGGACAACACTGGTTAAAATGAATTCTAACAGAAGATAGCAGAGCTTAATTGCAGTTGCACAGCAGCTGTGGCTCAGTGTAAAGGTATGGTGTCTCCCCTTTACTGTTCCTCTAAAAGTTGTAAGGAAACTGCAATGCTCTATATGGGTTTATATTAAAAATACTGACAAGGCTTTCTATATCTGCTATATCCATTTTATGTATCCAAATTTCATGAGGTTTAAAGAAAGTATCTTGCTGTTGAAGGAAACACCTATGTTAGCTGCAGCTGGTAGGAATGGCTTGGGAATTCTCTTGGGCTGTCTGGTTTATATGGTGCTCTGAGGCCTGGAGCACCTCTCCTATGATGAAAGGCTGGGAGAGTTGGGCTTGTTCAGCCTGGAGAAGAGAAGGGTCCGGGGAGACCTTATAGCACCTTCCAGTACCTGAAGGGGCTACAAGGAAGCTGGGGGGGACTTTTTACAAGGGCCTGTAGTGACAGGCCAAGGGGTAACAGGTTTAAATTGAAAGTGGGGAGGGTTAGATTGGATATCAGGAAGAAGTTCTTCCCGGAGAGGGGGGGGAGGCACTGGGACAGGTTGCCCAGAGAAGCTGTGGATGCCTCATCCCTGGAAGTGTCCAAGGCCAGGCTGGATGAGGCTTGGAGCAACCTGGTCTAGTGGAAGGTGTCCCTGCCCCATGGCAGGGGGGTTGGAACTAGATGGTCTTTAAGGTCCCTTCCAACCCAAACCGTTCTGTGATACTATAATTCAATAATATTACAAATAATCTCACTTCTTGCAGTTTTGAAGAAAAATACCAGCTTTTCTTACAGGCTGCTACTCTGCCCTTTTTTCTGAAACATGTTACATGTTTTTGGGCTGCTATTGTTCTGATCTTCTAGAAAAGTTTATTTAATGTTGTTTACAACCAGCTATAATGTATTTGGAAATATTCTGTTTTCTCATGATTATGGGGAAAGAAAATATTTCGCTTCAGCACTTCAGTGGAATACTTAGTAGAACAATATAAACACGTAACAAAAGAAAACAGAGACTTGCCACACAAAGGCTGTCCCTATTGTTGAGTTCAGAGGAGATGGATGGAGTGTCAGTTATTATTGACATTCAGCAATTCAGCAAGCTCAAGACATGATTTTGTTACCCTGACCTTTTATGGGTCATCCTCAATTTGGCTGGGAACTAAAGATGTTGGAAAACGGAGTGTCTCCTATGTTAATATGATAAATTGTGTCCCAGGCCTGTTAGATCAGTGATTGAAAATCTGTGATTTTTGGAAGTAGATCTCCAAAGCCTGGAGAGGTCAGGGTCTATCTGAGCAGTAGTCTGTGCCATACAGTAGTGATGGTGACAAGAAGACATACTTTAAGCAGAATTGTCTTGTTGAAAATAAAAGGAGAAATAAAAAGGTAGTTCGTTCTCCATGAGCAGTCTCAACCTTCAAATTGTCTTTGTCTACTGGTCCTGAAAATTGCTTTTGTGTATTTGATCTGAAAGGCATTCTTTCCAGGAGTTCCATATTGCGTTAGACAGAATATATGAAAATAGTGAGTTTTGTACCTTTCTGTGCAATCTAATTTATAGTGTCGGTAATACATATTGGCATTTAATCCAAGTCTGTCCCTCTTTCTGGGCTATGTGACCTGGTTTGGCACAAGCAGACAGAAGGATCGGGTCTCAAGCTGCGCAGTGTCAAAGTAACGGCCGTGAGCGTCCCAGTTCATTTCATGGTTAATCACGTTAGACTTAACCACCCAGATAACCTATAGAATGTCCCTTGCCGTTTCTCTTTTGGCACAGAGCAGGTGGTACTTATTTTTTGGTTATGACAGTTATCTATATGGTGTATAAATGGGTTATTAAATGGATTGAATATCAGGAGATGCTATGGCTTTTGGTTTGAAGAATAATATTATTTATCTGCAAATATTTTTAAGTGTATAAAGGGAGGGCTATAGGAAAGGAAATGAGGCTGCATTCTAAGATGCTTTGTGTCTCGAGCCTTTAAAGAAGCGTAATACTATAATTAGATTCTGTGGTACCCAGGTGAATAAACTTGTATGATGCAAACTTCATGACATTTCAGTAAATGAATTATTTAACTGTGGATTGATTTTTGTAATCCCTCTTGCATTTTGATTTGGTTTTTTTTTCTCTTTTGTCAATGCGGCAGTCACTTTAAATAAATGATTCTTAGACCTTCTTCAGTGTCAAACAGGAGAACTGCTCTTCAAAGGAAAGGCTAGGAAAAACAGGAGATGATGTTGGAATATGAAGGACACAGATAATTGCATGGTTGTATTCCATTGGTATTTTTGTGGGGCATTTTGTGGCAGTCAGGGAAGTATAATTCACTTCTTCAAGCAAGGTGGGAAAGGGAGCACCTTTTACATGTCTCCTGGAACAAAAGGGCTTCAACCTTCAACCTGGTGGCACACAGAGGGATGGTCAAGGCTCTTCACGCCTGAGAACAGGCACAGGTTAGAGGAGAAAATCCGGTTAGATGTAAGGAAGTTCCCCCCCTCCCCACCATCAGGAGGATAGTTGAACACTGGAAAAAGGGCCCAGACAAGCTGAAGAAACTCCATCCTTGGAGATTTTCAAGTCTATCTGGGCAGGGCCGTGAGTGACCTCTTCAAGTTGAACTGCATTGAGCAGGAGATTGGGCTATAGGTGATCATTAAGACCAAAAGGATTAATTCAACGCAGAGTTTCTTTTGGCCAGTGCATTAGTTCTAATGTCAGCCTTATGCGTCGACAGCATGTGGGTGCTGAGGGTCTGCTAACTCCCAGTTTCCTTCTGAATAGTTGTACTAGAGTCAGAGTGGTTCTCTAAATGCAGAGGACGGCATGAAAGGGGCAGTGAGTCTGCAGAGTAATTTAGCTCTGTTATACTGAGGTCAAGCCCCTGGAGAGAGTGCTCTGCCTAACACAGTACAGTCAGTGACCAGGACCCGAGATACCACTAAGAAAAAACGTTTGTAGCCATTCAGGATTCTAAAGGCAGGCGTCTGTGAGAAGCTATGTACCCTTCCTCAGTATTTTAACATGCGAGTTTAATGGTAGCATCAGAACCTGCCTCTAACGTCTCGTTTGGGCTACACTGGCATAACCGCTGTTCATCACAGTTGGGGGTCTGGCCCCGCATTGCCTAACGTGGTCGGACAAGAGCAGCAGGCGCTGGAGCAGAAAAGTAACGTCATCGTGTCGTTCTTAGCCGGCAATGGAGAAGGACCAGTCAACACAGACTCCAGAATTCCCAAGTTTCTTTCATGAGAGTGGGTTACAGGGCATTAGATAACCACATGGGCGTTTTACACATCCCTTTCTGGAGGGAAAGCATTTATGGTAGACTAATAAATGACTTTTATCTCACTCCCACTAAAGGGTAAGCAAGGTTTTTGTATATAGTACTGGAAGAATGCTTTTAACCACAGTAGAGCACAAGAACGTCTTGAGGTTCTGAAATGACTGAGGAATAAAATCGTTGATGTGTTTCCCTTTTGCTGGATATCTGAAACAGCCTCTCCTTTACCAGTTCCTGTAATGGAAATAAGTTACCTCAGGTCTGTACAGCCTATCATTGAACTTAAAAACTGTGTGTGGCATAGCAGTTAAAATGCTGCTGTTGTTTACACACAGGTTTATCTGCCCAAAATAAGTGATCGGTCATAATACTGGAGTAGCATTCGTGTGCAACTAGTGAGTAGGAAAAGCAGAAAGCTCCGGTTTGTTGGTGATATTCAGTGTTTGCTCTCTGAAGACCTAAGGGTTGCTCGTACGCAGGACAAGATCTTAGTGGTGTCATTCGGTAGGTAAGCTTACAGCAGCTACGATCGAGGTGGTGACACAGAGGTACGCGAAGGGGGTGTAAGTTGATTTAAAAAAAATCCACGAGTAACCTTGAAGGTTTAGGAGTAGGAGGGGATTGCTCTTGAGCTAAGCCTCAGCAGCAGTGAAACAAACCCATTTTTTTCTATGCACTGAGTTTTCCACTCAGATTTGGAATCCCTTTATGTAGCGTGATATGCTTCAACGTTTTTGTAACAGAAAGATAATTGGAATGGAAAAACTACTTCATTCAAGATTGAATTAATTGTTTTATCCTGGTGTGTGAGTATTGTCGGGTCAGGAGCTTGACCAGATTTAGGGGGTTAAAACTTGCTTAAAAAATTCAAATCCATTTTTAGCATGAATTCTGTAGTTAGGATGAATGTTGTCACTTGGCGTAGATTTATTCATATCAAATAGTGAGTGCAGATAGGCAGGCCTGTGCAGATGTTGACAAAGTTTAAGCAGAGATCTTTCAATTTATTTTTCTATTTTCTTTTATGTTTATGCTGGCATTTCACTCAACTGTAAACAGAAAATCTTTCCTTTTGAAAGTAGTTTCTAACTTAGACTAACTGTCCATGAAATTTATAAATTAGTTTAGTGAATTAACTTTTTTCCTCCCTGTGTTCTACAAACCCCTTACATATTGCACTTTTTAGTTATTTGAATTGAAAGATGACAGTAGGGACCAATGCAAATAAGATAGGAACAATTATTCATTAGCTTGCATTAGTTCTACTGTATATTGCTTTTCTTCCCTACTCTGCTCTTCTCTGTACTTTCACGAAACCTTACAGGGAGGAAGGAACGTGCACAGACTGGAGGAGGGCACTCATTGAGAGATTCTTAAAGAACAATGTTGACATACCAAGTTCCTAATTTTTGCTTCTGAATCCTTTTCATGCCTGTATTTCTCTCAGCTTTTCACAAACATAGTTACCTTCAGATGTCCATTCTAACTGAAAAAGAGTTCCTCAGGTATGTAGCAGATTGACTTGTGTTTCTCTGCCATAAGGATCCTACTTTTCACTGATTTATTTTCATATGAAAATATGAAGTGTGCGTGACAAGATCTGTCTGTCAAAGTATCCCCCAGAGGTTACTGCTTTAGAGACTCACAAGTATTTATACCTGGGTTTTATTTTTTATTTTATTTTTATATTTTTATTTTTATTTTGCTTCTACTGGAAAGTGGTTTGTGGAAAGGTTACAGCCGTTGAAGCCGCCTTCAATTCTTTCACAATAGCTGCGGTTATAGTAAAGGGGCTTGGATGGGGAAAGCGTGGAAATAAAGCCAGTGTTGTATATCTTTTCTTCTAAAACTAATTTCTGACTGACTCTCCTTATTTTGCTAGGGTTCACTTTTGTTACGAATTAATGACACATACTGTGATTAACAAATATAAATACATACTGTCCACTTATTTTTTTGTAGCAATATTAAAAGGATCTAGGCAACCTAATTAAAATACGAACATGACATGAAGCATATAGCTTTTGATCAGTCACGTGTGTGAAACATGCTGCGCTCTAGGTTCTTTGTAATGCTCATGGGCCACAGTGAGGGGCAGGGCGAAGATGAACTCGGTTCTGAGTGAGAAGCATTTCTGTGCTGTGAATTGCTGGGTGAGAAATCAAACCTTTTAGTTGTAGGTTCAGTTTTCCAGGGTAAGATGCAAGAAATCATCTGTAACAGAACAGGAATGTCATTCGCTTGCCTTTTGGATTAGGTAGGCTGTTAAGTAGCAGAAGTATATTGAAGGAAAATGTACGAGACTGAAATTTTTAAGATGCTTCTTTGAATAAAAATACATAAGAATTTTAGGTTTGTGAACTTGTTTGCTTGTAAAGTTTTCATATGTGACATCTCCTTTGGGTATATTTTAGATTTTTAAGTGTTTGTTTCACTGGTTTTTGTCTTCTCAAATATTGAGGTATAGTAGAGAGAGGTTGTTCAGAGAGACAACCTATTCCCCTCTTTCAAAAAGGGTATTTAAAATGTAAGTAGGCAAAGGAAAAGTTATATGTATTGACTTGGAAGTGGAGAAAATCTGCATGTCTTAGTGATTTCTCTGTAGATGGTAGACATTTTTCAGCATTTGTTTCACTGGTTTTTGTCTTCTCAAATATTGAGGTATAGTAGAGAGAGGTTGTTCAGAGAGACAACCTATTCCCCTCTTTCAAAAAGGGTATTTAAAATGTAAGTAGGCAAAGGAAAAGTTATATGTATTGACTTGGAAGTGGAGAAAATCTGCATGTCTTAGTGATTTCTCTGTAGATGGTAGACATTTTTCAGCACAGCAGACGATAATCCTACGGTGTTCCCGCCTCCTTGACCTGGTGCTGGGGGTAGTACCTGGCTGCTGCACGTGCCGTGTAGCGACAACCTAACGCACCCCAGAATGGGGGGCGGTCATGACCATCAGTGCACTCTGCTTATTTTGTCTTTTTGCTAACTTAACAAAAGTACTGTAGAAGTAGATTTCTTGGGAGCGTTTGCAAGGTTATTTTAACTAGAAAGTTAAAATACAGAGTATTCCCTTTGACTGTGTAAATGTGGAACAGGTGTAAAATACTGGCCTTAGTGTCACAAACATACAACATGAAAATACCTGTTTTCTGTATCCTGTGACAGCCCCTCAGTGAAACTTAATGACTGAGGAACAAGTTTCACATTGCTGAACTTTAAAACTAACTTCGTTGCTGCAGCTGCTGTTATTTTCTAGACAGAACTGTGTTGTGATAACTTGAATCTCTTTCCCGACTTTTGCTGTTTGTGGGGCATTTTAATTCTTACAAAAATCCTTAATTTTTTTCTACTTGCATCTGCTTAGAAGCTGTCGGGATGAAAGTGTGATTCATTAGTGCTCTCAAGTATGAGCATCAAAAGCTGCTCAGAATTTAAATCTGAGCACTCTAAATATTGTACATAATTAATCTCATGTGAATGCCAGAAACTAGGAGGTTTCATTGTGTTAATTATACATCAAACATTGTTCATTCCACTCAGTAGATGTCAGGTGACCCAGATGTTGCTGGCACCCTGAACAATCTCAGGACATAAAGACCAGAAAATTCTAGAGGAAACGGGCACTTTAATGCTAAGAGAAGGGAGACTTTTTTGACACCACTTTCCATAAAAGCGCAAATATTCTGTGTTTCCCGGAGTCCCAGAATGATATGTATTGCACAATGCCTGGGTCTAATGGCAGTTCTGTCCTCACTGCAGCTCAGAAACTGCTAATAGAACTGAATGACTTCCTGCTCCAGTGCCCTACTCAAATACTTTAATATAACATTTTTGGTAGCTGCTGAAACGGGCATTTCCTTGTCATTTTTTTTCAGGTTGCTAGGGCTCACTTGTGGTTTTGTATGCAATTCTCTTGATTTCCAAGACAAAGGAATATACTTTGTTCTGGAGGTATTGGAGCAAATTAGCTTTCTTAACCTAGGTGTAGTTTTCCATGACCTCTTAAGGGTGTCTCTCCTGAAGGAAGCACTAGGGAAACAGCCTGTTGTGGCTTAAGAAATTGAGTTTTACTGAGAAATGAGAGTTTTGCTGTTGCTTTAAGCAGCTGAACCTTGGACAGGGCAGCACTGTGGGACTGAGGAGACAGGAGTAGATGTGAAGATTAATAAGGAGGAGGGCATGAGCGTTTGCCATGAAAAAGTCTGGGCAAAGACTGTGTGGGAGGTTTTAACCATGAGCTGCTTGAAGACCGTGGAGCCTGGAAATCCACTGTCATCTTGGAACTACACGCCGCTGCTTTGGGCATAAGAAAGAAATAGGTGTTTTGTTAACATCCTTGGGGCACTGAAACTCAATTTTGCCTCTTCTGTTGAGCAGCATTATGCCTGCCCTGCCGAACACTTTATTCTGAAAGAAAAACGATCAGAAATTTCAGAGGTTATTAATTAGTTTTTTAAATACTGGGAAATAAGGACTATGTTTTCCAAACCTTTTGAGTAAAAGAACACCTGTGAAAGTAGATGTGCAAGTAACAGTTTACATCTAGTATATTCACCATCACAAGGTGAGGACAATACGTATTCTAATTCTGGAATGTACGATTCACACTTTAGAAATGTGGTTTAATTTTTACATTTTTGTGCTGTGGAGGCTGTAAATATCGGGTGGAGTTGCTAATGCTTGAGGCATGGTGATGCTGAGTGTGAATTTTAATCTAAAAAAAAAAAACCCCACAACTTTGGGTTTTTCTGTGCTGGTTTTTGTTGGGATAGAGTTAATTTTCTTCACAGTAGCTAGTATGAGGCTATGTGTTGGTTGTGCTGAGAATAATACAGATAACATAGTAATGACAATTTCCTATCCAAAATCACTGTGCATTGATTGTTTAGTCATGTAACATGTCTTTGACTTAGAAGTTGTATGTACATACATAGACGTTGTAGTTTTAAACTACATTTATAAGATATTTATGTGTCTCATGCTGCTGCTGGAGAATATTTAGAAAAATATCAGTGTGTTCTTGTTCTACAGAAAAGCATTTCATTAAGTGAAGCAAGAATTCCAGGGAATAAAACTGATTCTCGGTTAGGCTCCCACGTTGACCAGCACATTGCCAAATCAGGGAGCAGTCAAGCTGCTCCACAAGCTTGCTGATGAGACCAGGAGAGCCCCAGAAACACCTGGTAGAAAAACACATTTCCGATTTCTTCATCTGCCCACTGCCCTTGCCAAGCTATGCCCCAAGAAGGCTGGAAATTGGCTTTAATTTAACTTTCTTCTGGTTTTGAGAAAGAAAAATGACACAATTGCATAAAGAATCAATATCAAGCTAATCCTTACATTTATATAGGTTCACCAGTACAATTTAATTTTAAATCCTAGTGCTGTCCTGGTGGGAAGTTTGTTTTTCTCAGTCTGGGCAGAGAGGAATACTTTTGGGATGATGCAGAGGCTGAGGAAAGTGGAATCCAATGCTGAAGTTGGAATTACATTGAAGCTGAAATTATGTACTTGTAGATTTCAGATCCTTCAGTGCCTTCAAGGTGATACTAAGTAAGATTTTATAGAGGTTAAAAAGCAACAAACAAGTACAGCATGCAAGGGCTCCTTCTCCTGAAGCAGAAATTTTAAGAATTTATGTTAAATTTCTCTCTCTATATAAGATAGATCATGACAAAATCACTCTCATTCTCTATCCTTAATTTTTAACTTAATTGGCCATTAGTGACTATGGCTAATGGCATACCTCTTAGCAAGATGAAACTTCTGCTTGGTCCACTACAGCCACTTTGCATGTGACAAACACATTTTAATGCTAGATGTCCTTAGGTTTAGGCACCCCGGAGGTGTCTGCTTCCGCTTGTCCCTTTGATTTTCAGTATTACATCTCAGCAGAGAGCTCAATGTAGAGTATGTGATGGAAGTATTTATCTCCATTCATGACTGTCTTCAGCCTCTTATGTGACAAAATCTGCAAGCCTTATTCACACAGTAGTAATTCTTGGTGCTGTTTCTTTTGCTGATGGAGACAGACTGTTCCAAGGAAACACTTTTTGATAGTTATTTGTCCCAATATTTTTCTCACATACTTTGTAGTGCTAGAAAATTTTGCAGATCAGAGTTAACAATAAACGTTTTGAATTTTAAGGACTGTATTTGTTAACAATAACGGTGTTGTTATTAAAACAGCTGGTAACAACAATATATCATGTATCTTTTGTGGTACTTGATACATTTAATACAAGAAAATGCGGGAATTAGATCTTAATCGATCACTGGCTTTGTAGACGTGCAAGTGTTTTCTAGTGGGCTGTAATTCTGTATTCTGGGTTCATATCCAGGGCCCACCATGTATTTGCTTTCCATAGTAATTTTTCCATACCCTTTGCAAGCAGTCCACAAATCCCCATGCGTTTTCAAGAACTGTTGAAAATGGTTGTTCTGATTTTGTGCCACCTAGGGTGATATAATGGTTCTGAAAGCAGTAACTGTTGATTAACATAAAGTAAATAAAATGTTGCTCAACCGTTTCTGCCATGGAACTGCCCAGAAAGGCGGCCTGCTAGGCAGGAAACCCTGTAAGGCATGCCAGCAAGTGTCCCCAAAACAGCATCCTGGCGTTTTGGCCAGCAACAAGTAGCTTTTGCCAGGTATTTCAGTTCTTTTCATTAAACATTTTCAATACAGTATGAAAAGCCTGAAAGCATACAACTGTGGTGTTTTTTAACCTGCAGTTTTGTTCCTGCATTCTGATCCTACAGAATTTTTTCCCTAAATAGAAGTTAAATTCCTTCTTTAGAAATACAAATAAAATTAAAAACAAAATCAAACCAAAACACCCAAAAGTAGGGATGCTTTATATTTGACTGTTACATTTGGCTGCTTGCTCCAGCATTGTCTGGAATCATAATACTCCTGTTCTTTGAATATTGCACATGGATTTTAGAGTTACAGCTATCTTGAATGAGCTTGTTGCCTCCTTTTGCTCTACTGAACAGTCAGAGGAAGTGTCAAAGGTGTATATACAGGATTTTTTACTGTATCCTAATGATCTTTTCTGTCAGTGCCTATATGAATGGAAGCTATTGCTGCTTTGCCATGGAAAGCACCCTCAGCATGTTTGCTGATGA
>NW_010246020.1:0-510 GCF_000690775.1 Eurypyga helias
GGCTGGAGGAGAGGGCGATGCGGGAACGGCCGGAGCTCTGGGCGAGAACAGGTCATGGGGCAAGACAGGCATCCAGTTCACAGAACGAGGCTCAGGACAAGCGTTCCTGTTCTCAGCGCAGACCCCCGGCCCCCCGAACAGCCCTCTCCCGCCTCGGCGACCCGGGGGGGGCAGAGGCAGCCCCAGGTTTGCTGGGATGGCAAGATAAGATTGGGGGGGACACACACAAATACAGTAGAGACTTCAGCCAGCCCCTTCCTAACTCTAGGCGGATTATTTTGGGAAGCTTTTTCACATTGTAACTCATATATTATATCTGTACCACAACCAAAGTGTGAAAATGCTAAATCGGAATTAATGCAATTTTAACTGCACCTTAGATAAGCTACTGAAAAAAAATAAGATTAAATCATATATTCTTATGAAACGAAAAGAATCGGTGAAAGGTGGGAAAGAGGTTGGAGGCCGCAGCGGGCCGAGTCCTGCACAACCTCGGAGCGGTGATGCTCA
>NW_010246021.1:0-2661 GCF_000690775.1 Eurypyga helias
GTGGAGCCACCAGCCCCCGTGGGTGTCAGGATGCCCCTCCCCAGGGGGCTGCTCGCCCGGGGAGACGCCATGGGGCTTCCTGACCGAGGGCAGCGGGGACACGCTGGCCAGGGCAGGGGGGAGTGATGCCGGACCCCAGGCAGACAGCAGCCTGTTGCTTTAAAAGGGAGCCAGGAGCCTCTCATCACTTACAGTAACTCCGTGCATCATTGCTGTGCCTTACGCAAGAGGCGAGCGGGATCCAAGATCTCAGCGTCCGCCACGGCCCCACCAGCAACAGCCGGATTCCTCCGGCAGCCCGTGAGCCGAGTAGGGCCTGCATCCACACCAGCATCCTCCCTCACGGGCTCTGGGGGTCTCCTTGGGACCCCTGGCCTCGCCAGCCCCGCGCTGGCTGTGGATGCAGCGCCCAGAGCGGTGGGCTTGTCCCGAGGAGGACTGATCCTGCATCCTTCCCCGCTCGGCCTCCGCAGCATCCTGCCCAGGGAGCGCAGCCGGGAGCAAACGCTGCCGAGAGAAAGCACCAGGGTGGTCCGGTGCCGGACCCCAGGGAGGTGAGGGAGAGGGGTGCAGGGCTGCACTCCGGACACCGCCGCTTCACAGGGTGCTGCAAGCACTGCACAAAAATGGCTGGTTATTTTGGGTGGAAAAACAGCTCATCTGTTGAAATTTCCACCTTGGAAGGGATGGGAATTTGCAGAGCTCCTTTCCCAAAACATGTCCCTGGAAGGGAAAAAGTAACATTCTTCCCTTGTTCTCCCTATTTTCCCATTCCCAGTTTTCTTCATTCTCTTCTTTCCATGTTTTTTTCTTTATTTTGCCTTGAAAGGAGAGAATCCAAGGCAAGGTGGGAAGCAGAGGGACCAGGGGACGTGTTCACATCATCAAATACAGATTTTTCAGATGAGCATCTTCAGAAAATTCAGGTTTTCTGTTTGAATTTACTCTTTGATAGAAGAAAACCTGGAAGACAAACGAGATGTTCTCCCCACCACAGTTTCCCAGGAACGAGCAATCCATTACCTGTGGCAAACAGGCTCTGGATCCGGCTCGGAGAGGACTTTCCCGGAGGGTGAGGATGCTGCCCGGTTCAGAGCTGCTTTGTCTTGAGTGGGATTTAGAATGAACCCAAACTGCCTTTCTCCATGGAAGATCTCAGCTTTCCGCCAAGCTTACGGCAAACGGGATTTTTCCATCCCAGGTAACCACAGGATCAAAAACCTTTGGTTTAAAATTTTCACTTTTTGAAGATTTTCAATATTCTGGTTAGGAGAGCTGACACTTTCTGGAGGAAAAAAAAAAAAAAAAAAGATAATGCCAGGACAAACAATTTCCCACAAACAAGAGTTTGGGGATCAATTGCAGGGGCGTAAGAGTGAGGATGAGCATCACGCTCGGAGGAGCTGGGACCTGTCATTTTCCCAGAAGGGACGAAGGACACCAGTGGGACCCGTCCCGTGCCCCGCACCAACTCCTGGTCCTCCAGCCGCGCGTCTCGCTGCTGCATCCCCAGCCGCGATGCAAAACGTTTCACCCAAGAGCGGCAAATCCTGCCGCCTCTTATACCCTCCTGGAGGTGGGA
The DNA here is from genome assembly GCF_000690775.1 of Eurypyga helias. Taxonomy (NCBI): domain Eukaryota; kingdom Metazoa; phylum Chordata; class Aves; order Eurypygiformes; family Eurypygidae; genus Eurypyga; species Eurypyga helias. Next base: position 1,583 of record NW_010246021.1, read on the forward strand.
CAAGCCCGAAGCTTTGCCTGTTGCAGGATAAAAGGAAGTTTTTCCCTTCCTTTTTTCCCTCTTTCTCTCTTTTGGGAGTCCAGCACTGTAGCGTGAGCACTCGGGGTCCCTCTTTGGGAATCTCCCAGCCACCCCTCCAGCATCCCTGGTGCCCATCAGCTCTCCCGCTGTGGCAGGAGCGAGGTGATCCCTCAGAGACCAAGCCCCAGCGACGCAGGTGCCGCACAAAACCAGATTCCTCCTCACTCCTGGTTGTTTTTTTTTTTTTTCCTGGCTGACACAGATGAACAAAGAGGGATCTCTGGGCCACGCTCAATTCACAACCTCCCCTTGGTGGAAGGCTGCCCGTGTCTTTTTGTGCAAATCCTTCCCGCTCAGATGCTATTTGATGTCTTCAAAGGGGCTATTCTTACGTCGAGAAAAGAGGGCAAGTGCAGGTTTGACGAGGCTCATCACTCGACACTATTTTTCTCTCAGAAAAGTGCCAGTTTGGGATGAAAAAATATATATTCTGCTCTTCATAGGCTGATATTTAGGTGAATAACTCATAAAGTCAGAACACCAGCTCTACATATTTGGGGAGATGAGTGGGAAAACAGCTTTTACGTATCTTGGGAGGGAAATAAGACTCTTTGAACCCACAAAAAATGCCTGAAGAACCATCTCTGCCCAGCCAGGGACAGGCAGCCGCTTGCGGTGCCTGTTTGGCTGCTGTGGGTCAAGGATTCCTCCGGGAATGATGGTGGGGCAGGGGAGGGCAGTGGGTCTCGGGGGGCAAACGCATGGCACTGGTCTCAGCGCTACCAAATCTTCACGGGTTTGCAAGGTGTCAGGAGGGATTTGTCTGAGCTGGGGGGAATCGAAGCTGCTCCCCCTCCCACGTGGTACCTGAGTCGAGTTGGGGTGTCCCGTACCTCCAAACCCTGAGCACAGGAAGAGCTCTGGGTGCTTTCCCCCTTTTTAACACCACCTTTAGAATTTCCCGTTTGAGCAAATAAATAGCTAAATAAGGGGAAAAGTTGCTTTGCAATGGTGGCTGCGGGGACCCCGGCGGCAGCAGGCCTGCTACCTCGGACGGT
>NW_010246022.1:0-3479 GCF_000690775.1 Eurypyga helias
TCCAGCCTGTCCAATGCCAGTGTGTTCTGCTGTATATGTGTACCATCTTGATATTAGCCAGGACACCCCCACAGCATGGGGTATTACAATCCTGTATTGCAGTCATATCTTGTATGTTAATACTGCTCAAGAAAAGATTGTTGTTTTTTTTTTTTCATTCATGCTGAAGAGAAAGGTGTTACCACTGAAATAGGAATCGATATATGTTATAAATTCCTACAGCCTTTTTACTGTTAAACTGTAGCAATTTACCTGTTGCCTTTTTAACATATTGTTGGTGGCCACAGGAAAAAAAGCAAGACAAAAATTAGGTGCTATGTAATATCATCACTGAACTAATTATCTGAGAATATTTATAAAGTTAATATTTTATTATATGTAAGGTTATATTTGGAAAAGTTTTTTATTGCATTTGTGTTTCTGGTGTAGTTTCTCAACCCTTAATCATGCTACCTCTTCTGGGTGGTCTTTTAACATATTTTCACATAATATAAACTATTTTAACTGAGCAAAGGTAATGTTATGTTGTTAGTAAATCACCTGCATACTGTAAATAGCTCTAAGTTACTTTAAACAACCGTTTCAGGAGCAACCAATGGTCTGAAAGCTTGTTGTTTCCTGCTGCAGTGAAAATGACTGAAACATTCAGAAAAGGATGTGCTGAAAGAATTTTTTTACAAAGTTTTGAGGTAAAAAGAAATATTCACAGTGGATATATTGGTAGTAGCTTTGTGTAGCATAACAAGTTTTGGTAACAACCCCAAATTTTTTTTTGATCTGAAGAAAAGTACATGAAGTTTTGTAATATAGCAAGTGGGAATATTAAGGGTTAAGTATGTATGGCTTCAAGAGAAATGCATACAGGTGAAAACATGAGGGATCGCCAATGGCTGATGCTCTGGTTTTAGTCTAGAAAAAGTTAACTACAGAGGCTGATATGAAGCTGTATTCTTGGATTCATCATGAGAGAAGTACTGTTAAGGTGTCATTTTAGCTGGTGCTAGGGAGTGCTTGCACCAAATTCAAGGTCTTCCTCAGATTTTGATACTGCAGCTGCATTCCCAGCTGTCTCTCTACAAGCAGTGTGGGGGACACACAGTTCACACAGCTGACCCAAACTGACCAAAAGGGGTATATTTCATTCCATATTACGTCATGCTAGGTACATAGGTGGGGAGTGGGTTCCAGAGTCATTATACTTTCACTTTCACACTTTCACTTGCTAACACTCTCTGTAGCTCCTTTTTTAGCTGCTTTGCTTACTTCTTTGTTGGCTCATTCATGAGTGAGTTGGTCTCTCTGTTAGTTTGCCTAGTCATGCTGCTGCTGATAGGGATTGCTCTTGGGGTCTGGCTGTCAGGCTCTCTGGCTCTGACTCTCACTTCTCAGGACCTGGCTGTGCATCAGTCAGGTGGTGAGCAATTGTATTGTATTGAATCATATGTTTTATTTTCCACTATTTTAATTACTTATTGGTAGTAGTATTTGTATATACTCATTTAGATATTTATATGCATTATTCATTTATATTCAATTAGTAAAAAGTTCTTATCTCAATTTTACAAGGTTCCTTACAATAGCAAAATTAAACAGACAAATAAACAAATTTATTATTTATTTTGTAATTGTTTGGTTTTGCTTGTGTGCTCATATTCTGCCACAGAGACACTGAGAAATTCCCATCTGACCTTAAAAGTGTCAAAGCCTTGTCACTCTGCCTTGTACCCCTGTACAACTTAAAAAGAGAGGGAAGAAACAAACAGACAAACTAAAAGAAAACATGGGGACCTTGTACAAAATTGTGCTGGTTTTGTCTGGGATAGTGTTAATTTTATTTGTACTAGCTAGTCTGGGGCTGTGTTTGGATTTGTGCAAAAAAAACGTGTTGGTTTCAATATTGCTGAGCAGTGCTGACACAGAATCAAGGCCTTTTCTGCTCATCAGCCCACCCACCAGTGAGCAGGCTGGGGATGCACAAGAAGCTGGGAGGGGACACAGCCAGGACAGATGAACCCAACTGACCAAATAAATATTCCATGCCATGTGATGTTATCCTCAGCATATAAAACTGTAGGAAGAAGAAAGAAGGGGGGATGTACAGAGTGAAGGCATTTTTCTCCCCAACTCACCATGATGTGTGATGGAGTCCTGCTGTCCTGGGGATGGCTGAGCCTGTCTGCCCATGGGAAGTGGTGAATGGATTCCTTGTTTTACATTGCTTGTATGAGCTGCTTTTGTTTTACCTATTAAACTGTCTTTAGCTCAACCCACCAGTTTTGTCACATTTACTCTTCTGATTCTCTCCTCCATCCCACTTTGGGGGAGTAAGAGAGCACCTGTGTGGTACTGAGTTGCCAGCTGGGGTTAAGCAATAACAAAGATGAAAAGATTGAAGATTTCTTACGAGTCATTAATGTAATATTTCAGTCCAGTTTAAATGGTTCTGTGCTTTTCATGTTGACTAAACAGGCTTTAAGCAGAAAATGGCACCTGTTTCCTTCTTTTGATTATGCTAGTCTGGCACCTTCTTTAATAAATTCCAATCTTATGATAGAACATCCCTTTACCTATTGTATGACTATTTAAAAATATTGTTTACTAAATAATTTTCTTCAATGGATTTAATTTAACAGATCAATTCAGATCAGTAATTCTTGATCTGAAAATCTGTAAGTAATGCAATTTCACAGTGCTACCAATTACGGTAGAAAAAAATGTAAAGTCTTCAATGAAGGATCAATATTCCTTTAATCATGTTATGGTAATGTCTGTGAGGAATTAAATACATATCGGAAATTTTCCAGCTTAAGTACTTTTTACTAGCTTTTTTTTTGTTGACCTGAGAAACATCTACAGATCAGTTTTTCCAGAACTCTAAATTTCAGATATTTTAAAAAAACACATCTAAAAAAATAACTTTGTGTAAAAGGTTTCTGATTGAACCATTGCTTTTTAATTTGAAAATAATTTTATTTTGACTTTTTTTATAACAATGAACAGAAATATTGAAAGAAACATCACATCAGAATTGTTAAGGTTCAACATTTGTACTCATGTAATCCAACTTTGTTAACTTGTTGTTTTGTAGGTGTTGATCATGTATCCTTATGAAAATATAGGAAACCATCTTTGCCAACTATGCAAAGACAAGAAAATTATGTCCTAGAGTATAGTGTTAAGGAGGCCCAAATGGCCCCCTTTTTTTTTTTGTGCTATTCTAACATGGCTTTTCTACTAATTGTTCTTTTCTATGAAGATGATTATATTTTTAACATGAGGATTTTTTTTCATACATTTCCCATATTGATCATCGTATGCTGAGTTGGTTACACTTTTCCAAATGACCCCAAACTATAGTACAATACTCTAACTGTACTATGCTAAGATTAATTACATATGTTGTGGTTTAACTCAGGCTAGCAAAATACCACGAAGCCACTCTCACAAATCCCCCTCCCCTCCTCCAGTGGAGGGGAAGA
>NW_010246023.1:0-649 GCF_000690775.1 Eurypyga helias
CCCCCCAGCCGATAATCCTTAGGGTTCGGGTTAGGGTCCCAGTCCAGAGAAGAATAAATCCCACAGGTCCTGGGAAAGCTGGGATTGCGGAGTCCTGCCAAGAGTAGCATGGCACTGCAACGACATTGCTCCCTCCCAGCTTTGCCACACAGAACCCAGGGTGGCCGGGGCCAGAGAGAACAGCCGGCAATTCTTAAGGTTTGGGTTAGGGTCCGTCCCTTGAGAAACATACATACAGCAGGTCCCTGGAATAATTGGGATTGCGCAGGCCTTCCAAGAGGAGCATGGCACTGCACCAACATTGCTCCCTCACAGTTTTGCTAGCCAGAACACGGAGGGGCCGGGGCCTGCAGATGGCAATTCTTAGGGTTCCTGTTAGGGTCCGGGTCCGGACAACCATAAATCCGGCAGGCCCTAGGATAATTGGGATTGCAGAGGCCTTCCAAGAGGAGCACAGCACTGCACTGACATTGTTCTATCCCAGCTTTCCCAGCCAGAACCAGGGGGCCCGGGGCCATTTACCACAGCTGGCAATTCTTAGGATTCGGGTTAGGATCCAGCTCAGGAGAACCATACAACCCACAGGTCCCGGGATCATTGGGATTGCAGAGGCCTTCCAAGAAAAGCACGGCACTGCACCGATATTGCT
>NW_010246023.1:689-1656 GCF_000690775.1 Eurypyga helias
AGCTGACAATTCTTAGGGTTTGGCTTGGGTCCGGCTCTGGAGAGCCATAAATCCCACAGGTCCCGGGATCATTGGGATTGTGGAGGCCTTCCAACAGGAGCATGGCACTGCACCGACATTGCTTCCTCCCAGCTTTCCCAGCCAGAACAGGGGGGGCCGTGGCCGGACCTTGCAGCCACCAATTCCTAGGGTTCGGGTTAAGGTCCAGCTCCGAAGAGCCATAAATCTGGCAGGTCCCAAGATAATTGGGATTGCAGAGGCCTTCCAAGAGCAGCATGGCCCTGCACCAACATTGCTCCCTCACAGCTTTCCTAGCCAGGATCTGGGGAAGCCGGGGCCGGAAACTGCAGCTGGCAATTCTTAAGATTCATGTTAGTGTCCGGATCTGGAGCTATAAAGTAGCTATAGGGACCCCAGTGGTGTTATAAAGGCAACAGGAGACCCCCCTAGAACCCAAGACGAGCCAAAGGGTACCCAGAGATTCTATGGAGGCCATAGGAGACGGCCCCTTACACCCTAGGGGAACCATGAAGACCACAGGGGTGTTATAGAGGCCACAGGAGTTCCCCCCTCACACCCTAGAGGAGCTATAGGGACACCAGGTGTGCTATAAAGGCCATAGGAGATCCCCCATTGCACCACAGATAAGATATAGGGACACCATGGGTGCTATAGAGGCCATAAGAGAAACCCCCTCGCACCTTAGAGGAGCCAAAAGGACCCCAGAGGTGCAATAGAGGCCATAGGAGACCCCATCTAACCCATAGGGACACCACACCATGGGTAGAGGCCATAGAAGACTGCCCCTCACACCTTAGATGACCCATAAAGACCCCAGAAGTGTTATAGAGGCCACAGGAAACCCCACCCCCCTGCACCTTAGAGGTGCCATAAAGACCCCAGGGGTGCTATAGAGGCCACAGGAGAACCTCCTCGCACCCAAGACGAGCCAAACACAACCCAGGGC
>NW_010246024.1:0-11048 GCF_000690775.1 Eurypyga helias
CGCTACCCACATCCCCGCCAGCCGGTTAAAAAGTCAGGGCTCGTCCCGGAGAGGGGACAGCCCTCATACCGCGTCCGACAGCTGGTGCAGACGGGAAGGGAAGCCATAATAAAGAGCCTATATATATATATATATGCAGTCCTGTGAATCCCGGGCAACTTGCTCAGACATTATGGATACACCTGAGGTGCTATTGTCTCTGCTCCCTCTGGAACTGAGGCTTGGGAAGCCACCCTGTCGCGCACCGAGGCGGAAGGAGGCTGGTTGGGACTGAACCTCAGCACCCGACAGGTGCCCAAGAGGTTCCTCTCAAGGTCAGATAGGAAGCCGCCGATGCCCCAGACTCCAGTCACATAGGTCTTCAGCCTTCACACAGCAAGAGACCAAAATGCTTCTACGCTCGGTCTCAAATTCCAGTCTAGCCTCAAAAATGAGGCTTGAATGGCGCCTGCCACATCTCTTACTCAACATTGCCTTCTCTATTTGGGTCAGCCCAGGCGTTTTTTCAAACAAGGAATTATCCAGTCGGCAGTTGGGCTCCTGACTGGAAGACTGCCCACCGTGGTCCGAACCCCTAGCCTGACCATCCTGGCCGATGGCACACGGAGCAGCGACCCTCGTCTTCCACCCAGAAGCACCATGCAAACTGGACTTGCCCGTCAGCCTGAAATAAGGTGACGCTTTGGGTAGGAGAGGCATAGCTCTGCTTCACGCTGAAGATTTCTCAGCAGTCGGTACGACTGTTCCCGCCCGTAGTGAGTGGTCTCCTTAGGGCCCGTGAATGACTTCTGAAGGTTTCCCACTATGGGAGGAAAGCAAGCTTATTGCCAGTTTTTGCAAATCTGTTCTAAAGACGGGATGAGAGAAATGTGGTGCTCTGTATAAATCGAATTACATGACATATGAGCTGTGTGTCATCAATGCACTTGAGAGAGATCCACAGGGATGTTCCAGTGAGGCGAACAGGACTTTGCTTCTCCCGTCTCACAAACCACATTTCTTGTGTTACCTGCCGTGATGTGTGTGCGAGCCCTCTGGGAGACCAGTTACGCTGCGGGCTCTTTCTCCGAGGAACATGGAGAAGTAACCCCTGAAATCAACCCCCAAACTTTGTTTATCTTGACCATTGGACAAAACAGGTGCTGTCCCTGTGCTTATTTACGGCGAGCAGGCAGGCTGGCAGCCTGTGGGGCTTGGGTGGTGGTGGGAGAGGGCAGCAGCTTGCAGAGCTGGTGGCGCAGGAGCTGCTTCCGTGGAGGCAGCGGTGTGATCCAGGTCATGGGACTGCTATGCCATTCGTGGTAAGGGGGGTAGCAGCACGCAGCCAGCCTGGGCTGTTGGAACATTCAATTAGTGCTTACACCGTGCCTTGAATAACTCACATGAAAAGCTGACTTTTTATTATTATTGTTATTATTAAGCTAACAGCGTATCCTCCGTGGAGCTCGTGAAGAGGAGGTGACGCACAAACAGCACACGCAGTAGCAACTGCATGCGAACAGTGCCCCAGGAGTTATAAAGAAAAAAATTACCTTAATAATGGTTCCTCTGCTGTGGTGGGATTTTCCTCCCTTTAATTATAGTTGCTGTTTTCATTTGAAATTGATTAAGTGTTTTAGGATGGCAAACAGGACTGCTCTGTTCAGAAAGAACGCGGGAGACAGCCAGCCCCAGCTACGAGTGTGACTTTTTTATTTCTCTTGAAAGGACTCCTGATTTTTTTTCTTCCTAAAAGGGAAGAAGTGGGATGGATTTGGTGTTCCCCTAGCATCTCGCAGTTTCTCCATCCTAAGGAGAGGTGGGCACCTGCGCCATCGGACTGTCTGGGTAAGACCTCACCAAAGGGCTACACTGAGGAGAATCCACCATCCTGATTGCAGTTACCTGCACTGAGTGGAAGAGGAAGGAAGAGCTGGCAAGGGTTACTGCCCGTGGAAGGTACTTCCACAGGCCTGCAGTCTCTAGTCACTAGGGTGGGGTGCATACAGCTTCCGCAGTGGCGGAGGGAGCACATCATTTTCAAGGGTGCTAATACTATTGCACGATGCATTGAGAGTCAAAGACCTCCTGCATCCGTCACTCTCGGCAACCTTCTGCTACTTCTCTTCCATTTTCACACAACTGGGTCACGACAGCTTCCAGCAGTGCTGCTCAGAAGTAGCCATTGCACAATTTTGGCAGTGTCGTAATTATATCGCTTTTCTATCACTTTCACTGTGAGTTGAGATATGGTCACGGCGTTAGGAACCTCTTACGCAATCCCGTTTTTCCATCCTAGAGGTGCTTCTGTTGGGAAGGTTGGTGCTTTTTTTAATTTCTGCTTTAACACTCCTGCTGCCCTCTGGTGTTTTGGATATCCTGAACGAGGAATCACCTCAGAGAAACACCCATGGTTGGGAGAGGTACAGTTACAGAGCTGGCTTGTACGTAATGAGGGTACGAAAGCAAGGAAAGTGGGGGCTACTTTCCAAAGTGTCTCCACGACGGTGGTCCTTTGATTCCTCTAGGAAGAGGGAGAAACTGTGAGGACACAACAGCTGAGTTTTTCCACTGCAGCAGTCCTGCGCTCCCTCCCTGAGGGCGGCACGGTCTGCGGACAGGAATATGCATGAAGACTGCCGCCTTCCAGAACTCATCTTGCAGATATTTCCAGCAATTCAATCTTTAGCCCTTTCACTCAGCATTTTCTGTATCACTTTCAAAACAAGCTAACAACAATAGCAACTTGGCAAAAAAGGAAAAACCCCAAGTTGAGAAACGGAAGCATTCCCTTCTACCCATTTCGCCCTACGCAGCTGAATTTGGCCCGGTCTGCTCTGGTAGGCTTGCTGGGGTGCTACCTGCAGCATAGCCACAGTTCCTTTGTTGTTTTTTTTTTTTCCCCCAGAAAACACACCAGTGTGGTTATTCTGAAAATCAGATTTGTTGGGGAATTTTCAGCATCCCACCACTTAGCCAATTTAATTGAGTAAAACCTTGCTGAAGCCAACAGAGTTGTTCCTGGCCCCACCAAGTCTGACTCTGGCCTAGAATGAAGTAAAACGGAAGGTGGCGCATTCCGTGGAGTATAGTGGCATTTAAAGTAAAGAAGATGAGATGATTGACTGAAATACCTGTAGGCTTATTTTAAAGACAAAAGCATTATCTTGAAAAAAAGGGTGCATGACTATTTCTAATATGACTTCAAAGACTCTCTGAATTGAAAAAAAATCCAGGCTGCCGCTGCAATTTTGGCGAAAATACTTGAAAGCCAGCATACTCTTACTGAGGCAACACAATGGTATCCAGAAATATATTTCAGACCACTGGAATGTCTTTGGTCATAATATTGCATCAGAGTTACATAATTATGATCACAACAACGATCTTCTGTCGTTAGTTTATGACATTTCATAATGAATGAGGCAATGACATTTTACTGACAGAATGCACTGAGCTTGTCTTGCAGGATAAAGGTACGTGGAGCTTCTCTTCAGCATTCACCTTCATCTGGGGCTATAAAATAGCTTTTTAACCAGCTACGTTAGGGTTCTTTCCTAAATCTAATGCGCTACAAAGCCTACCGTTAGTACCGAGGCTGTGACCGGCTTTGTTTGTATGGAGGGAAGTGCAAACACAGAACAAACAAGGTGGTCTGTGCCCTTGAGAGCGTCTTTCTTGTATTGTAATTGTTTCCCTTCCATGTTTGTCACTCTGATAGTGCTCCACTGTGCTGGGCCCTGTGAACCTGACTGGCAACTGGCACGAAACACATGGAAAGATTATGTAAAAAGAGAAGTGGGATGGGTTATTTCCATTGCCCAGGATAAATAAAATACAGAAGCTAAACAAGCAACACTCAGTAGTGGCTTTTGAATCAGGGGATTTTTTCAATTGTTTAGGCTTAACGACCAAAGGCAGTAAGAGTAGCAAACGTGAATACACGTGTAACCTAACCATGCCTATTTGAATTTAGCTGAAAGTTGCTTTGTAGTACAGCTGATTTTCAGAGAGAGTGAGCATCCACAGTTTCTGCTGATTTTAATGGAAGCTGCGATTGCTCAACATCTCCCAGAACACCCATCTGCAAGGTATCCTGCGAGGTCAAGCACGTATTCTACCAAAGGGTCTGACTGAAGAGGACTCAAGAGCCTCTGGGGCTGAGCGTGTCTGAGTTAGGCTACGGTTACTACTAGCATCAGGATTAGCCAGGTGGGCACCTTCCTGGGAAGAACCGCATGGAGTTCAGAGGTTTATAGACCTTTCGATACAATACTTTGAAAGGGCTCTTTCCCACCAAGACTGTATGATCTTCACAGACAAAATGGACAGCAGATAAGGAGAACATGTCATTTCCCCCTCTTACTATACCTACTTTACTACTGGGAGGGCAAAAAGGCTACAAGATGAACTTGCCCATGCTGATGTAGTAAGTCTGCAGCAGAGCCGTGAAATACGTATCTGTGTCCGGAGCCCAGGCACAGCGCTTTCACTGCAAGGCCACCCTCCCTTCACGCTGCAATTAAGTGATTAATGTTGATCTCACAGCTGGTATTAATAAAGCTACGTACGTCCAGGGGTTAGTACAGTTTACACAATAGGCAGCTCTAACGTGATTTTTCACATCAGGATGGACTTTCTGTAAGATTAATGCTTGCCATTTAATATCAGCCCCCCACTTCCAGCTGGAGTGTGGACAGAGGGGCAGGCCCAACAGAGTCAGCCTGCTTTCTGGTCTTCCCAAGGCTTTGCGACTGCTTGCCGGCAGTTTCTCTGGAGGGCCTGTATTACCTCTCACTGCTCCCTGAAACATCCTACACGCTGCAGTAGCTCATGTGTTGCCTTGTTGTTTGGGGCCATACCTGTCAGGGAAGTTTAGCAGTGTAAGATCAGTCAGAAGCTGTCAGCTCCAAAGCAAAAATTAAAGTTAGTGGACTTCAGACACGAGAGCAGAGGTGGGAGGAAGACACATTCATGATCCATTTGACATGGGGCTTTGTTCCTGTGAAATTATCCTTCCCCTCCTCTGGCCCAGCATCCGCCCTGCTTACTGCTAAACGCCTGTGCCGTACGCACAGCTGTCATCTGAAGCTGTCGGTTCTCCCAGGGCCCCAGACAGAGCTGGATGCTGAGAAGGAGGCAACGGGTCCGAGACTGAGGAGGCTACGGACAGGGTGACCTGGAAACAGAAGGCAGCAGCAGGGAAGTGCTGCTGGAAACCCCTTGCAATGGCGAGGGAGGGAAACCTGCTGACATGGCTGCAGGAAGGGTAGCTGCATGAAAAGGCCGTGCTGGGGCAGGGAGGAGCTGCAGAGGCTGCCCTGCATGGGCCCCGAGCTGTCAAACCGGAGCTGGGACACTCGGTCACCCCATTGTCCACATCTAGTGGCCTCAGAGCCCCAGGGCACCCCCAACCTGAGGCGGGGCTCTCAGTGGGAGCTCTACATTCAGGCTCTGAAAAAGCCAGAACTTGAGGCCAAACTCTCTTGTGGCCCTTTTCCCTTGCCCTGCCTGGGATCTTTTCTCTCTGGGATCCCTACAAAAAGGCTGGGGCAATTCTGCCAGCCTGATGGAAGTGGTGGGGAACCAGCTCCCATTCAACAAGTTTGGGAACCCTCCCACAGGCAGGCCAGAGGGCTGAAGGCTGCTGCCCTTGGCTTTACAGCTGCTGGGGTTACCAAGAGGTGTTCCCACCTGGGAAAGACCCGTCAGTTATCTCCCAGCCAGTGCAGATGTCCTCCCTGGGGATGGGATGCCTGCTCCCGCGCTGGGCCAGAGGGACGATCTGTGAGGGCAGGAAAGTGGATCAGCCGCGTTCATTCTGGCCTGACCTTCACCAGCGTCCTACGGCTTTTTATGGGAGCACCATAGGATGCGGAGGTGCCCCAGCGGTGCAGCTGTGGGCGACGTGGACACGTGCCCAACGGGAAGTAGCCTGAGACAATGGAATTCATTCCACACGTATGTTCTTTGTTGATTGCCGTGCTGGAAACAGTGACCCAAATGTGGCAGTTTTGATGTCCCCTCCCTCCAGCCCCCGCTCCCCTCTCCTCAGTGGTGAGTGACTCATGCAGAAAGCTACACATCCTTCCCCAGGGACAAAACGAACAAGGGCCCCCCTCACCTCCCCTCTGTATTAACGCATTAGCGTCTGAGACCCGCCGCGCTCTCGCTGCAGGTTGGCACGGAAAGACTACCGCTTTCCTGGCGTCCCAGGTAATTGCGTGTGCCTGCCCGTGCCTCCGCCAGGCAAGAGGGCATGCACTGGCTCTTTTGAAGAGGGTATTAATGGCATCTGTCCGCTGCATACCGAAAAATCAGGAGCTTCTCCCCTCCCCCTTCCCCTTCTACTTTGCTCACTCTGAAAGAAAACAGAAACAAAAGTCGCATTTGCAGCACGGCGCCGGTGGTACAGTTATTCCACAGGGAAAACCTGATATATCCACCTATTGTCTGAGCCACTACTAAGAGACCTTAGTAAATGAGCAAGTTACGAAAACAGGTATCCTTCCTCAGAGATTACTGCGGTATTTGCGTCTGATATTTCCTGCCATACAGCACAGATTGTTTGTGCCGATGGACAAGTGAGAAATACAGCTTTCCAGAGGGGGGGAGGACTGTTGCAACACACCTTTATTGTCCTCCTCTGGAACAGCATATTAACTTCGTTTTCCATCCATCCCTGCAAATACATTTCCTATAATTGCTACTATGTCAGATGCACTGTAATCCGTCCCCTTCCTACGTCAGCTGCATTGTTGTAACCCCCCTCCGATGTCAGGAAAACTGTAATCCTCCTCTTACGTTACATAGCCATCTCTGACATTTTCAACTGTGTTCACCCAGAGTCAGACGGAGCAGGGACAGAGGACAAAACACCACTTTCTAGACCATGAATGCAATGAGCTCGCTGGTGTTCTGAGTGTGCACGTGGGTGTTTGAAAGCAAGGTCAAACGCGTTGTACACGCTCGGGAGACGACTCTCTCCGGTCACAGACCAGACAAAGATTACTATTGGTGCCGAACATGAGAAGCTCCGCAGAATTTTTGCATGGCATTGAATCATGGATCGTACATTCTTACGTACCGGCTCCGCACGCAGGCTGTGATGAAGGGGAAGACAATAAGTAACGTTTCGGAGAACAAAGGGTTAGCAACATTCTCGCTTCGTAAGCCCCAACCCATGAAATGACTCCAATGAAGGAGGAGTGGGGGAGGCAGGTTGGCTCGCAGACTTTGAGTGGGACACCAAGGCAATCTATTTTCAAATATGTACGCGCATGTTACGCTTCAGTCCCAGGGGCTGAGCAAGAGCCTATGAACAATTGCACACACAGAGGGCACATTTCTTATGTGCAGTTCTTGGCACAAGCCAACCCTGAGTTTCCAGGGAAGCAGAGTACGGGGCATATGGCATCTAAATATATGCAATCATGGATAACAAGAAACGTGGAAGAACTTTTTGGAAGGAGATGTTTGTTAACATCCTGAAAATATCTTCACGAGACAGATACTGACAAGACAACTCAAAACCAGATGGTTCTCCAGTGACTGATTGTTTCAAAAGAGCTTTAACTTTGGGGTGGAGTAAGCGGTTTGTGCTACTGGAGAAGATTGATTGTGACTCCTTAAATAGGAAACCAGATGTTCATACTTCAGCTAGAACTACTCTGCTCTTACACAGCTGATATAACCAGAGAGCACACAGCTTTGTCCCTGTATTCAGTGGGACATGTTATCTTCAGCAAGTCTTCATGTTGCACGTTCTAGATCAGGTTTTGGGTTGGCTAAAACTGATTCCTTTCTGTCGATAGCTATCACCTCTCCGGAGATGAGTGCAGAGCTTTCATTTCCCTGCTCAATTCGTGCTTTTCTGTTTGTCAGATGGTTCCCCAGCCTTGTAGTACATAGTGGGAGAAAACCCTTCCAATTAGATCTGTGACTACTGATCTTGGTGGTTAAGATTGAGGTCTTGGTTTAAAGAGATGCCTTTTTAGAAGGTATAATGATTTGCACTGGGTTCCAGTAAGACCCCTTCCGGTGGGTCTGTGTGTGGACATGCATGTGCAGTCCCTGTAGTGTACATGGTACATCCCGTCAGGGGTAACAATCCGGGGCTGAGAGATCTGGCGGTAATAGGGTGTATAGTCTGGAAAGCTTCCAGAGGCACCTTCTTGTTTTTCTGTGTGCCAATGAAAAACAATGTGATGGCCAAACCTTTCCACAGACTCATCTGTTAAAGACAGTGAGAGATACTAGATAAGAAAATCAATTTATTTTCATCCGTTTGACAGCATGAAATTATTCTGGTAACATCAGATGCAGTCTAACTTGGGATTTAAGGCTTTAACCTACTAGCAATATTGGTAAATATTTTCCTCAGTCGAAGAGTAAACTTCTCACCTTTGAAGTCAAAGTGATAAGCCATAAAGGGATATGTGCCTACTCAGCGCTAGAAGGTACTCCTCCCGATGCTTCTGGGGAAGTGGAATAAGCTGCCTCACAGAACACGCACTGAAATGGATAAGCACAAGCTTGCAGTGTAGTATCGATGGCGTATGGGATGGAACAACCCTCATCACCACAAGTAGCATGGGGCTGTGGTGAGAACATCTATGACGGCATCTTCACAAGACAGCAAAGTATTATGGAGGTGCCTACAGCAGGCTCCCCTGTTTTCAGAATCTCTTTTTTTTTTTTCTGTTTTTCATAAACAGGAGGCTTGTTAAATAACGCAGCAGCCACATGCGCGTTTAGAGAGAATGTACTCATGCAACAACCTTTATGAAAAGGAAATATTGGTTTGGGGATTGGGGGCTAGAAAAAAATGCCAAGACCAAACCCACAGAATGAGCAATGAGTATTAAAGGCATGAACGGCCGTACAGTTCACCAGGCGATCCAGTGCCAGTCACTGAAGCCATTCGCTGAGGAATTTCCACTGGTAACAGACTCCCAAGACTCTGCATCCAGTTTCATAGACAGAAAGACAATTTCCCTTGAACACGTTGTTGATAGCAAACTGTTTGCCCGGCACTGGAAGAGAGCAGAGTGGAGATACGTGGCCCACCACCCCTGAAGAGCCTGGGACCTGGGGTCTCCGGCTGCTGACTGCATTTTGAGGAAAACCTGGGAATGCCCAAAGGTGAACTGAAGGAGGTTATCACTGGAGCCTGGATGGTGGAAATATAGTGATAGGAAACAGCAATACTGGACTGGCACTGCAGACTGGGAGAGTGTCATAGGCTCCTGAGCAGAAAGAAACCAGCCAAAATTTGCTGCCTGCCATCAGCGATGGTTAGTGAGGAGACGTGTTCATCGAGCTGACGAAGGTGCACCTTTTTCTGACAAATGAGTCCAGGATCCACAAGAACTCGTCAGTCTCTGCAGGATGGGCTACTCCAAGCTGGAAGCATCACCCTAAATCATCAGCAGTTCTCCTCACCCAGGGCTTCGCCCTCAAGCCTCCCACATGAGAAAAACGTGTGTGCGCAGGCACACCCCTGTGTCTGGAGGAGGAATCCCCTCTAAGTCCCCGTGCTGCTGCACGTGGAGGCAACGTGCCCGGTGTTACCTGCTCCGAGCAGACTCCTGCAGCCCAGAACGGAAGAGTGAGCTGTGCGGAGGCAGATGCAGATGCCCTGTGCCGGGAGGATTTCCACGTTTTGACAGTTCGCATTTCCATTTGGGACAGACACTCAGAAGAGTGGCACTCCTTGCCAACTGCACTGGCAGATCATCGTGCCCTGACACACTTGGTGTGTGCTGCGCTGCCACAGCAAATGTCACTGGAAAGGACAGGGGAACATTGCAGAAATACCACTCGCGTAGGCTGCTGGCCTTTACGGTCTCATCGGTGAATCGTTTTACATAAAAGCCATTAGTGGACACAGTAAAAACACAGCGAGTCATAAACCAGTCATCCTAATAATCCGAAGGCAAAAAAAGGCTGGGTCCTAGCCTGGGGTAATGGTGGCAATGTTTTGTCCCTGGAGTTGCATGAGGAAGCTAGAAGCTCGTGCTGGATATGCAGGAAGGAATATTCTAGAGCAGGGAACAGTTGAGCCCTCCTGGGGAGGGAAGGCACAGCCAGGCGGTACCTCACCCCTGAAGCTGTGGGTACCAGCCATCCCCCTTCCAGACTGGAAAGATGGAGGAGGGACAGGCTCAGGCACACAAGGATGCTCTGCTGCTCTGCTCCCCGAGCGTGGGTCTGATCCCCTCCAGCATCCAGCTTACCCTGCCCTGATCACAGCCTGTCCTGGCAGCAGCACCTGGCGCTCCGCGTGCTGCTTATCTTCCCCTCACCTGTATCTCTCCCAGCCTGGGCTTGTTACTCGTCTGGGTAGCAAACTGCGTGTGTCATCTCCCCTGCCCCATAGACAGAGGGAAGCCACGTATTCCCCAGTGCCAGGATCACCCCAGGCCTCCTTGGCAACCACAGTGTTAGAGCAAAGGTGAGGGGATCCCCCCTGTGTTTCTGTAACCTACCATCCCCAAGAAAAATGGGGGGAGATCCTATGTTGGTGTTGGGTTTTTTTTTGAGAGAGATATTCCTTTGTTCTTGCCCCATCTGGGAGCTGGGCTGGCAGGACAGCAAGGAGACCAAGCACCCATGCAGGCAGCGAAGAGCAAGCCGTCTGCACCAGGATGTCTTGGATGGCAGGAGCATCGCAGCCACGGCTGGCTTTGCTGCAGCCGGGGCACCAACGCAGAGCCAGCGGAAGGGAGGCCACACCTGATCGGCTCCTGCATCTGCCCCATCGGTGCCGGCCCACGGTGGCTGGAGGCATCCTCGCCTTAGCGAGAGGTCATTCCCCTGCACTCCTACTTTGTTCCAACAGTCCATTCCTACCCACAACATGGATGCTTTCTTTGGATGGCAGACTCCCCAAAAAAGGAAGAAAGGAAAGAAAAAAAGCTTTAAAAAGCCTTAAAAGAAACAAAATCGTCAGTGACCCCTGCTGGACACAGGCACAGGGATTCCCCTTGGGCTTCCCACGCAAATGGCAGTCCTACATGCGGCAGCTGAAGCCCTTCGTGGGAGGGGGATACAGATAGACTAGAAGG
>NW_010246025.1:0-2530 GCF_000690775.1 Eurypyga helias
CCCCAGCAGCCAGGCCCATGGCCCAGAAGCACCCCATGGCCCAGAAGCACCCCAGAGCTGCCCCAGACCCCAGGCCGGCACCCCAGAGCCGCCCCACCAGCCAGGCCCATGCCTGAGGGCGATGCGAGTGGGGGCAGGAGGGGCCAGGTTGGCGTTTGTGAGTGCTGTGGGGCTCTCCCGGGGAAGGTGCTACTTGCAAAGTGCTAAACAGTGTTACTGCTGGCCTGGCCCCGGGAGGCAGCACTCCATAAGAGTGAATCTCTCCTAACCCTTGCTGATAAATAAATAATAAAACACTGTGTTTCTCCTCTCCCGGCATTCCCGGCCCCTTCCAGCAGCTGTTTCTGGAGCAGCGGCGTATTTCACAACGCACAGTCGCGGTGGGGGCATGGCTGCCTGCAGGAGTTACTCACAGCAGCCCTTGGTGCTTTAACCATGTCGCAGCTCATTTCTGAGGAGCAAAGGGTCATAAATACCGTGTGTTTGGCTGCCTCTGCCCCTCGCAGAGGGTCAAAATTGGGACCTAGCCTCGACACGGACAGGTTGAGCTCCGGTCATGGCTGCGGGGGGTGCCGGCAGCCCCAGTCCCATCCTGGGTTTAAATGGTTGGGTTTCGGGCACCAGTGAGCGCTGGAGGGCAAGGGGAGCGGGCGGAGGATCAGGGAAAGGGGAGCTGGCGTCGGCCTGCTGGGGTGTCAGTGCTCCCCAGCGCTGTGCTGGCCCAGGGTGCCTTCTTGTACCTCAGGGCGCGAGGTGGCCGCGCTGGGGTGAGTCCCAGGCACGGGGTGAGGTCCTGACCCTGCGCTGGGGCAGGGCCGTAACGGGGCGGTGGGGGTACCCCATGGGATGTGGGCTGAAAGAGGGAAAGGGGAGCTGGCGTCGGCCTGCTGGGGTGTCAGTGCTCCCCAGCGCTGTGCTGGCCCAGGGTGCCTTCTTGTACCTCAGGGCGCGAGGTGGCCGCGCTGGGGTGAGTCCCAGGCACGGGGTGAGGTCCTGACCCTGCGCTGGGGCAGGGCCGTAACGGGGCGGTGGGGGTACCCCATGGGATGTGGGCTGAAAGCAAGGCCCTGGGCTGGCGCAGCCCCATGGAACCTGCAAGATGCCGACAGCGTAACTGTGGTTATGGTCTGCAGCGGGTGACATGCAGCTGCGGCTGTCGCTGGGCCTTTCCTGAGGCCACACTTCCCTCTGCTGGAAGGCCACACAGGCGCACCCTTCTCCTTCCAGATTTACTGGGAGCAGTGGGGAAACCCCCAAACCCCTGATCCTGAGGAGAGAAAGGACCGTGGGCTGGGGGAGGAAAACGTGTGGCAGTGCCCTGGCCCTGGCACTTCCAGCCCTGTTTCAGGAGCCAAAACGAGGGGTGCAGCCTGTCCGGGCACCGCTCCAGCTCCTCGCCCGGGGTGTGCGGGGTCTGGCAGCTGCCGGCACCGCCAGCCGGGCCAACGGCTGCGAGATGGTGCCAGGCAGCCTGAAAGACGGGAAAGGCTGGGGGAGGAGGGCTGGATCCGGCCCTCAGGTGTCCCCCCAGGAGACGCTGGCGCTCGGGGGGGTGAGGGGAGGCACCGACCTGGGGCTGAGCTGAGCCCACGCTCTGAGCAGACTTTGTCACTGCTGCTGTGACAGTGATGGGGACAAAGAGAAGTGGGCGCCGATGCCCAGGCCCCACCTCGGTCACCCTGCTGCTGATGCCTGACTAAACCCCCGGCTTTGGTGCAGGGATGTCACCTCTCAGCCCAAACCACCACTCCCCTCTTCCCTATTTGGCAGGGGCTGTGCTGGGGGTGACGGAGGGGGGACATGGCGTATGGCCGCACAGTGGACCCTCCTTGTCCCTCCGACCCTGCTAACGTGGGGACAGCAGCACAGGGCGCAAGGCAGGAGGTGAAGCCGGGCTGCGTGAGGTGTGAAACTGGGTAGGGAGGGGAAACTGCTCTTGATAGATGCTGGGGTGTGAATGCGAAACCTCCTGGCTTTGTGCTTTCCTTTGTCACTGCGTGAGAAGGCAGCGAGGGTTGAGGTTGGGTGGGCGCCGCATCGGCCTTTTCAGGGTCGCCTTCTGGCCACAGCTGCCGGCGTTGCAGGTGAGTGAGGGGCAGAGGGGTCTGCAAAATGTCCAGAGGCAGAGGGCTCAGGTTGACCGCAGCATCCCACCCACTGCAGCCAGCTCCGCCTGCCCCAGCCTTCAGATCCCCCACTGCGGGGGGTTTTGGGGTCCCCCATCGCCCTGTGCCTGCAGCCCTTGGGTGAGGGACAGTGCAAGAGGCACCTCACTTAACGTCTCTTCTGCACCCTGTTTTTCCAGTGCTCAATTATCCCAAGCCCAGGCACAGCCCCAGCAGGTGAACGGCATCCTGGGGGGGTCTGTGCTGCTCTCCCCGGCTCTGCCCCCCAACAAGACAGTGAAGGAGATCGAATGGAGCTTTTCAGCCGGTGCCGGTGCCACCATCCAAGTGGCAGAGTTCGGCCCCGCTGGCTTCGAGCGCCCAGACCCCAAGGACCGGTTCAAGGACCGGCTGGAGATGTTCAA